>NW_005842929.1:310583-334571 GCF_000455745.1 Alligator sinensis
GCCACATGAGCAGGCAGGGAGAAAATCAAGAGGCCACAGCTGGCAGGGGATATAAAAGACAATAAAAAGGGATTCTATATAAACGTTGCAAGTGACAGAAATCAAAGAAACTGTAGGCCCCTACAATCAAAAGGTAGCATAGTTACAGATGAGGCAGAAGGCTGCATTATTTATTTAATGCCTTTTTTACTTCAGTCTTTACAAATGATAAGAAAAGAAGGCAAACAGCCTAAAGTAGTGGAAGAAAAGGTTAGGGATTACTTAGAGGTGCTTTCAAGGCTGTGGTCTGGGCAAATGAGATGAGTTGCTAAATTATACAAATTATGATAAATCTCAAGGGGGAGTAGATGCGAGTGGTTGGTAACTGACATTCAATACATATAAGCTTTGAGTCCAGCATGAAGATTAAAGATTGTCTGTATGGATCGACTGTGCTGCTGCTTGCTTTGAAGTAGTATGAGGTGTGATCCATTCCTAAGCAGACACTAGTCCCTCTGTATGCATATTTCACAAAAGAACAGGGTGGACATGGTAGATACAAAAAAAACGGTCTTTTAAAAAATTGTCTTCTATCTCTGTGTCAAGTAAGAACAAAGATTAGGGGGTCAAGAAGATGAGTACCTGTAAAGTGTTTTGAAATAATTTAGTGATTCAGAATTGGACAGAGATGGGGGCAGGTGGGGAGCAAAACACTGCAGTTCTGTTCCTTGTGCCCCAGCCCTGAAGATCACTAAGCACCCAGGCAGCCCCTGTTGGGGGAGAGCAAAGTACTGTGGGATGCTGGGGGATTGAGAGAGCCCCTATAGTACTACAGTGCCTTGTACACAGAGTACCTGTGGTGCCACAAGAGGCAGCATTCCAGAGAAGTACCTGTTTCATCCAGGAACATTTTTGTGCCATTTTGGTAGAGCTACAAATGTAATGTCTGTCTATGGCCTCAGTGTACACTTCCACCACAGCCCATTTTGAGGGAGCTTGCACCAAGGAAGCAGCCTATATTGCTGTCACAGTCCTTGGACAAGGAGGTAAGTGCTTGCTTCCTTCTCCCCTGCTGGGTGTCAATATTTAAGTTAAGCCTTTGCTATCCCATAGTATCTATCTTTAAAAGGACAAAAGAGAACCTGAGAAACAGACCAGTCAGCCTGACTTCCATACCTTGGGAAATTACCAGAGCAAATTTTAAAAGTCAGTTTGTAAATACCTGGAAAGGGAAAGGCTGATCACTACCCATTTTTTATTAACAACAAATTATACCAAACAAACTGGATTTCCCTCCTTGACAAAGGTAACTCATTTGAGGAATGCAGTGGACATAATATACTTAGGACTCTAGTAAGGCTTCTGATGTAGTCCATAGGACAACTGAGAGGAGTTGTAAACAGGTGGGAAAACAGAATTTAAAAGGATCTTGCTAGAGAACTGGGCCAGAGGCAACAGAATGAAATTCAGCAATGACAAATGTAAGGAGCAACATCTAAGGAAGAAAAACCAAATGCACAAACACATATGAGGGCTAGAGAGCTGACTGGGTAGCAGCATTGCTAAGTAGTACCTGGGGTTATGGTGGATATCAGACTCAACGTAAGTCAGCAATGTGGAACAGCTGCACATAAAAAGGAATCGTGGGAGGCCTTATCACTAGACTTGTTAGGACAGCAGTAAGGTGATATAACACCTGTAGGCTTTGCTGGAGTATGGATTAACACAACCATTGATCAATGCATGTACAATTCACAGATTCTACTACCAGCTTGAACCAAAGTAGGCCTCACTGAAACAAAGCTAGGCATACTGTATATGGGTTGAACAGAAGTGCTGGAAACATAGCTTGCTAGTTTTAGAGGTGCCTCTATGGCCAACAGATTAAATGAATTATCTAGTACAGGACCCCCAAAGCAACGATCATTGTGACCTGGCAAATAGGCATCTGTATCTGATGGGAAGGTTGCACTAATTGGTGAGAAATAAATGTTTACACACCTCATCAATTACCCAAATACCTCTGGGTTACTGCATCCACATCCTAAGTTGTTTTAACTGGTGTATAAAAAGGGACCTTGGAATACTTTGTACTGGACTTGGGCATTGTTTAGGCATGAACATAACCCCTACAAATGACACAGCTAGTACCATGGACATTAGTCACTAGGGTTGTTTAAGTGAACTCATGTTCACAAAAGCTTGTGCTCAATTTATCTTACTGAGTTTGTAAGGTGCATCTCTACTCTGCCTTCGGCCTGACTTCAGACTAACAGTTAACAGACTGTTAACTACCTCTTCCTGCGATAAACTTGGCCAGGCTTCTTGAGACCAAAACCTGCAGCCTGGTTTCTTGTAACAATGAAGTCATTAGGGGCACAATGCCACACACAGTATCCTGACTGTGCATGCACAGACCATCCAAACTGAGGGAACATGGTATGACCAGTAACATCTAGTCTCTGAAAAACACTAGTAGAATCAAATAACAGTAGTGGCAGAGTCCACACTGACAGCCCTGGAGTCTTACAGCACAGTTCTACTCAGCGTGGGTTAGAACTCAGCTAGAGAGCTGCACTTCTGGGCTCTGCAATATAAAGGAGTTAGTAAACTGTCTGAAGAAAGGCTGACAGCTAGGTAAGTTTAGTTTGGTGAAAAGGAGATTAAGCAGTCTTCAAAACATTTGAAATGTTCATAAAGAGGAGGGAAAACAATTGCAGTGTGTTTAGCAAAGCAGATTTAGATCAAATACTAATAGGATAGGGGATTGTGCAAAGGATTGGGCCAGGTGACCCTGAGGTCCCTTCCACCCTGGTTTCATTTAAGCATTCATTCTCTACTACCGCACTGAATACACCTGCTGTTCAGAGGAAGGTACTGAGGTAGGAGGCATGTAAATTGCCCATGCACAGAGCTCAAGTATGTTTAGCTTCCACTTCTGCCTCATGTTTCTCTTCCAAGCCCACTAATTCTGCTACCTCCTAGCTGCTCAGAATGAACAGAAAGGCAAAAGAAAATAGTTCTTCTACAACAATGCATTTTCTCAGTTCTGCCTTGAAAGGATTTGCACAATTTGTTTCCACAACTGAAGAGAAATAGCACCACAGCCCCTTGTAGACTGCTCAACTTGGTCTTACAGCATTGTATGCAGTTTGCTTATTCTTGTTAATCAGGAATCCTTGTAGCAAAAATATCAGCTGTAGTTTTAGACAATGGCAACAGATTCTCAAGGTTTCCTTAATATTTTGATGTAAGCTTGGAATCATTTTTGCCCTTAGCTCTAGCCACAAAATGTAAATTCTCAACTACATGTAATATGTAGATACTACATGAAAGAGGGTTTAGGAATGGCTACTTAATATCTAAAAAGTGGACTGAAATTGTCAAAGCAATCCCTTTGTTAAATCAAGACAATCATGCCATTTCATCACTTTAAAATAAATTTATTTCAGATAAACAAACTATGAACAATATTTACATAAAGGAAATGGAGTTGGAAAGGCTGGGGGGGGGGGGGGGGGGGTGTCTCTCTCCAGAAACACACACTTCTATGTTCTTACAGCTACGTTTGCATAAATAAATAAAATTCCTTAGATTCATATTTGTCATAACTTTGTGTCCATTATTATATTGCCATCCTTGTCCTTAACTCTGATTCTCCCACAGACATATTTTGTTTCCTGGCGGCCATCAACATACACAGTTTTGACAGTGCCATCTGGATATTCCCGTCTCTTGAATTCCAGCGTGTGCAGTTCTCTCTGACCATTATTAAATTCTATAGTTTTGCTTCCATCTCTGTATTAAAAAGTTCACACAGGTATACAATATATGACGGTCACCGTAACCTGACAGACAAGTGTAGAACTAGCAAGATGAGTTCAGGTAGGAATGTGACATTAGGCGGGCCCAAAAGATCCAGAAATTTAAGAAGGATGATGATTGCAGGAAATACATAACTTTACTTCAGAATGTTAAAAATGCAGTATTTGTTGAAGGCAAATGTTTTATTAAGACAAATATCACATTAGCTAATCACTACATTTGCAGTTTTAAGCAATGCTAAAAATATACTAAATTTTTTAAAAGGTGAAGTGTGCCATCTGACTAAAGCAGGCCAACAGATAAAGATCCTTGGCATACAAGGAAATAGCAGTCCCCAGAAACATGAAGGTTTTGAGAGCTGAGTCTTAGTTTAGTTCAGGGGTTGGCAACCCCTGGCACACGTGCTGAGCGTCGCACGTGAGGCCATTTTGCTTGGCACACCTGGGCCAGCCCCGGCTCTGGGAAGCTGCTGCCAGCGACAGAGCCTGGGCTGCTCCGAGCAGGGCTTGCAGCGGCCCAGCTGCCTGCTGGGAGCGGCCTGGGATCCCGGCTGGCAGCAGCTCCCCAGAGCCGGGGCAGCTGCAGCCAGCAGGTGTGCCAGGCTCCAGCACCAGCTCCACACCAGTGCAAGCAGGCACGCCTGGGAGCAGGCAGTGGGGGTGGGGTCTGAGGCAGCGCAGCCCCAGTCTCCCCTGCTCCCAGCACAGAGGCCATGAGCCTGGCACAGCTGTTTGTAGCCAGCCAGGGTTCTGGCTGCAACAGTGGGCTGGCTACAAACAGCTGCGCTGGGCTCATGGCCTCCGTGCCGGAGAGACCGGGGCTGTGCTGCCTCAGACCCCACCCCCACTGCCCGCTCCGAGGCACACCTGCTCACGCCGGTGTGGAGCTGGTGCTGGAGCCCGGCACAGCTGTTTGGAGCCTGCCGGCTGCAGCTGCCCTGGCTCTGGGGAGCTGCTGCCAGCCGGGATCCCAGGCTGCTCCCAGCAGGCAGCTGCAAGCCCTGCTCGGAGCAGCCCAGGCTCTAGCAGCTACCCAGAGCCCGGGCTGGGAGGCAGGGGCAAGGGGCAGCAGGGCTGGGGAGCAGGTGCTTTGGGTGGCGGGCAAGGGGCACAAGCAGGGCATCCTGCCATGTACCCCTTGCCCTCATTTTGTTTTTTTGTCATGCCAGCACTCCAGCACCTTCCAAGGTAGGCATTGTGGTGTTTTTCAGCATTCCGGCCAAAAAACGTTGCCTACCCCTGGTTTAGTTAAATTACAGTATAAAACATGACATGCTACTCTATTTGAGACACACAAAATCATTTAAGCATGAGCTAAAAGCACTTTCCTGATTGAAGCCTAAATTAATTAGTACACTGTATTCAGACAAGGAATCAAAGTATTCATTAATAGAGTTCAAGCAGTATTTTATTTTTACAGTAAATGTGTCTAAATACAACTTACTGTCAAACACCATGTTTCCTTTTTATATCAAATCATTTAAATAATTCTAAAGTATTGCGTCCCAAAAATTTTTAAAGAGTTTAACAAGGTTTTAAAAATCTAAGGAGTCTCTCACTATTGCACTTTATAGATCCATTTGCAAGATAACACATACTAGTGAGAGACTCCTTATATTTTCAAAGCCTTACTTAGCTCTTGAGATAATTTTGGCAACCAACAAGGGCTGGGAGCATGTTTTCATTTTTTTTTAATAGGGAAAAAAAAAAAAGCTTACCTCAGAACACGAACAATAGTACCATTTGGAAAAATGCTTTCCTCTTGCCCATCTGTAAGTAAGTTCTTAATAGTTTGATCTGGGAATGTAATTTCCTTCCTTCCATCAGGGTAGTGCTTTTCTGAAATGTAACAGGAACATCTTGTTTTTTAAAAAAATAGAAGAGTTGATAAAGTATAAAACAAATACTTCCCAGGCTTTACCTATTTGTCCATTTGAGAAATGTAAGACCTCTAGGCCATCAGGATAGGTAGTGTGAGTTGTCTTGGCATCTGCATAATAATAAATCTGTGGGGAAAAGGTTAAGATTCTTTATAAGAATGTCTAACCATATAACTGAAAGGTAAAATATATTACTGGATACATACCACAGTTTGATCTGGCATAACTTGTTTCACATCTCCATTAAAGAAAGTTACAGTTATGGTCTTTCCATCAGAACTAACTTCCTTCCGTGTGCCATTAGGGAAAAATATAAGGTGGCAGCCATTTTTTAAAATCTTTTCAACCTAAAAGATAGGTTACATAAAAGCAGATATTCAATCAAATGTTCATACCTGACTGATGTATTAACCAAGTTTTCAACAGCAGTTTCTGATTAAGTTAATTTGGGCATCTCAGCAGCCCTATAAAGTTCTAAGCAAAACAGTAAGAGAATATATGCCTTACTTCTGTACCTAATTTAAGTTCTTAACCTTTGAGAATCAATGTTTGTTTAGTTTAGCTGGTTCTCATCCAACCCTCAGTTTCCATGCAACTCTCTCCTATAATTTTAGTTCAGCAACCATAGTAAAATACTGGTGGAGGGACCATTCTTGAGGACTAGAAAGCAATATATAAGGATGGCTTTTTACTAATATTCAGCCAGGATCACAGACAGTATTTCTCAAAATCTTGTCAAACTTGTTCCCTCCATAAGCGAGGAAATTTTAGTTCCCTTAATTGCACCCACTTTAACAACAGATGCATCTGACCCAAAGCAATGTTTTATTTCAAGCACCAGACTGAAAGTAAAGTATGTTTAGTCACATGGAGAGCATACGTTCAGTTTCCTTTTGTGTTGGTTTGGGTGATTTTCAACTGAACTCCCAAAAGAAGTGTCCCTTACGTATTTGGAACTGTTCAGGGAACAGTTCATTTTGTTTATGAAAGTGATGTACATATTCAGATTTTAATTAATATGCATCTTCAACTCTAAATGCCTCGCAAATGAAAGGGACTGTATTCATCTCACATAATACCCCCATTTATAAACTGAACAAAGGCAATACAGCTCAACAGCACTCCAACAAATGAGGTCCTTTTTGTGCCAACTGTTAAGCCTACCCTCACAAACTCCTTAAAATAGGAGATCTGATCTTACCTTTCCATCAGGATAGTTAATTTCTCCCTGTATTTCTTTACTGCTTGTTGACTTTGACTCACAAGTTCCATTAGGGGACACATCCTGAAATGACAGTACTACTCTAGTTGCCAAATAAAACATTTCTGGGCACTTTTTTCAATGTACAGGTAAAAATAAATCTAGTTTTTCCATCACAGCCAATGTCTTTTTCTAAGCAGCTGACCCTTGGGTAGGCAGCTCAGGATAACAAGGAAGGACCAGAAGAGTCAACTTAAGACTAGGGCTCACAAGGTTCCTGAAGAAGAGATATGATATGGCTTAGGGGATCATGACATACAAACTTCACTGAGTGTTGGCAATATGCTTTCACCCAGACTGGTTAAGTGGAGCTCAGCACAGAGAAGTTTAAATTTGATGCCTAATTTCAATCATCAGTTCCAAAGTATGAAACCCCTAATGAAATTTCTTAAATCCTAGCAGTGATCCATACAGAGGATCAAGTGTAAAGATGGACTCTGTAATTCTACAAAATGTTTAACTTCCTTCCTTCCCCACAACCAAAAACAGAATTACAAGAAATGGGTGGTGTAGTAAAATTAACTCGCTGTATTGCTTTACCTTCCCAGGGAAGGGAGTTTAGTATTGTACCACTTAACATAAGTGCACTAGAAGGTTCAACCAATAACTTCACAATTCACTTTTCAGTCTCCTCATTTGTGCAGTGTAGATAACTATTATTCTACTCTTCCAAATCCAATCAGGATAGATAGCATTCTGGCACAGGACTTACTATTGTAAAAGTCCTAGAGGAATCTTCCAAGGTCAGCATTGTCTTGTCACCATTATTCAAATCACTCCCAAGTGCTGATTTAGGTCTTCTAGAAGGCTTTCCTATGCAAATACAGGTTGTAAAAATTGTGAATTTGGCATCAAATCTTGGAATGTAACAGCTGCTGCAGCTTGAAGCAGGAGTGCCTTTTGAAACAGCTCCAAATGTCTACACCCTATAGATCTTATTGGACAGAAGTCTTTTTCAGTCTAAATCTGGTAACCACTCAGGCCTACGATCTCAAAACAAATGAGAATACACAGAATAACCTGTCAACTACCTTCCCACATGCACCCCTGCTTCCTCCCCACTCCCCCTGCGGTCCTTTCATGGGAAGAGAGAGAGAAAGCATGGCCTGGGGAAAGAGAAGACCTCACAGGCAGACCAAACCCAAACCATGCGCATCTTTCACTTAAAAGAATTAAAGAGGATTTTCCCACTAAATAAACATTTATACCTTTGGCTGGGGAATAACTTTTTCTGCTCATCTTGCTGCACTTTTCTGTTGGAGGAACTGGAGACAGAATCTGACATTTCTGGAGTCCTACTGGCGGACACTGAAAGCATATTAGAGAAAGTGTAGTTACTATTCCAGAAAAGGTTTATTCAACAACATAATACAAATAAAGTAACAGGACCCCAGATCATTTACTATAATACTGTACTATAGACACTGTTGTTAATTATACATTTTGAAATGAATGTTGGAGGGAAGAATGGGGTAATACTAGATTTTGGAGCTCTTCCTCTACCTGATTCCTCATCATCCACAATTCCAGAATTCCATCTCGGTGCAGCAAACAGCATAGAGTCAATCCTTAAGATCTAAACTACTGTTAACAGCCTAAACCAAAAGAGAAGTGGCAAACTGATTGATTTCACCAGCTCATATTGGGAGGGGCAAAGCATTTATATCAGTTACAAGTGATCATCCCAGTAGCTGCTCAAAGCAAAGATTCAGACTGATGGAGATAAAAAAAAAAAAAAAGCAGCAAAGTTGCAAGATGAGTACAAGCTCAAATTAAATGAAAGCTTCAGCTTGGAACAGAAGGGACAAACTGTATAAAAAAAGAGCCAAAATTCAATACACTTGCACAAATGTATTTAAAATACCTTACTTTGTTTAAAGTTTAAGGGGGAAGGCGTCGTCTTGGATTCGGGTAAATACAGTACCTCAAAATAAGTTTAATTTACCATAGACTCTTCTCTTTTCAATTTTATCCCACAACTTTCAGCTTTCCTTTTGCTTTCAGTAGCTGACTCTTTCTTCCAGGCTTCTAGACGAAACCTTTCCATAATTCTGATCTCTTCTCTTAGTTCCGCGTTCTCCTTTGTTAAAGCTTCAATCTGGTTTCTAAGACGACCCTGAGTGCTTGACCATTTTGCCTCCCTCCGTTTTAAGTCTTCCTGCAAGTCTGCAATCTGCTGTTTTAAAGCCTTAATAATAAATAAGCATTAGCTGTAGTTCAGGAGGATACGGGCCAGGCATTTTTTCTATATTAAAATGCATAACTAGAGAAAATAGAAATCTTTTATCAGTGATACAGTCACAGGAGACAGTGGCTCAAGGAAAGGGAATCCTGCCTTGTGTGAATGGCTGAAGGCTAGAAATTATGTGGGGCTTTCCTCCAAAGGCAGGAGTTATTCACCTCATAATTAGAATTGATTTATCACTTCCCCAATCACGAAAAGACCTCGACTCTTCAACCAGCTCCCCTTATGCTAGCAGAAAGGTCAGAGCAAGAAAGTTATACTGGCAGACACTGAGTAAGACACATGACAGTAGCTTAAGACAACCCCCGAACAGGTTCTGACATAAAGGACATAAGGAGGGTGGGGATGCAGCACACAGTTGCAAATGTTCTATGTAGCCTGGCAAAACTTACACCAGTTTCTTCAGGGCTCTCCCACTTCCAAGCAGCCCAAGATAAGATAGGCGACTTTAGATAGCTTCTGGCTTAACTGCAAGGTCTATACTTCAGGACATGAAGCACAGACAAGTTGCAGAGAAAGAGATGAGGGAAAAGGGATTTTCTTCATCATGTTAAAGATTGTATTCTTGGACATTTTTTTTAAACAGGGATATAAAATAAAGCTAGCACATACAGGCCCAGCTGGCCAGATGGTTTGACAAATGCCATTCAGACTACATGATATTTGGAGCTACTTCAAAAAAATAAAATCTGTCATAGGTCTAGTGCTATATATACACTGCCAGAAAAAGTCCATCCTACTTCCCTACCCATCACACAGTTATTCATAGTTACAGGCCAATAATGAGTGAAATAATTTTTTTAACTGCCTGAAAGTTAAAGTATAAAAGTGAAATAAAAAGCATCTGTTTACTTTCCCCTCCCAAACAAACTCACCAAAGGTCATATATTTAAATTTCTTTAAGTAAATATATACTAGCTTTTTTATTCTGATCTATTTAGATTGATCTGATCTATTTAGGCTGTGCATCTTTGACAATGTTTTTTATTTAGTTCAAAGTGATAAAAGTGAACTTAACAGAAATAAGGAGGCAGGTCTGTGCATAAGATTCATGACAACTAACATCTGTTAAGAAACAGTTGTTCCATATTAAGCACAGTCACCAACAAAATAACACTTAAATTAGGTTTCATTTGGCATTCAGTTCACTACAGTAAATGCATGTTTACAAATCTACAATAATTATAGTAATGTTCTGTCAAAACCAAGTCATATTCTTCTTTATTGCTTCCATGTAAAAAGGGTGTGGAACAACCTAACAGAAAAAGGCTATTCTTCAAGTCTTTTTGATTTCTGAACAATACAAAACACTTGAAAAGTCTAAAATGCCTCATATGGGAATTACTAATGGACAGAAGCTTCTTCAGTTATACTATTTGTGATTTTTCACATTGAAAACTAATCATTATATTTTCATACCTGAATTTCATCACGTTCTTTTTTATCTGGGATGGCTCTAGCTGCTGTAGCATATTTTTCAAAAACTTTACGTTCTTTCTGCAGTTTTCTCATTTCCTCTTTCTTAAATTCTTCTAACCGGGCCAATTCTTTTGTTTTCTGCTGCTCAAAGTCTGCAATTTCTTTCCTGAAATGACACAATGCAGCCATTTGTTCTGGAACAAGCCACCAGCAAGTTTTTATTTTCTAATAAAAACTCCCAGATTTTAAAAACTGGTATTCACATTCATTCAAAACCATGTCTGCTACCCCCTAGGAAAATTTATCTCTGTAAATACTTGTGTAATACACATATTACACATTCAATGAGAACGAATTTTCTGACTGCTATTATTGATGCTCCCACTCACAAGAATTTCCTCAGTATGTCACAAATGTTTTACCTGAGAAAAAAATAGGGCCACTTGTACACATAACGGGGGTTTAGTTCTCCCTAAATTGAAACGGTGGGTTTTTAATTGTGACAATTAAAAACCCACCATTTCAATTTAGGGGCTCCATCACTGTTACAGTGAGGGGCCCAATCTTTTTTTTTCCTCTGGCAAAGCCTGCCTGTGGCTGGGGGCGAGCTGCCAGTGGGCCCTGTGCTGCTCTGAGCCGCCACCCGGCCTGCTAGCATGGTGCCTGGGTGGTCCCAGGGGACACCACCACCACAGAGGGAAATACCCTTGCAGCTCAGATGCTGCAGGCAGTTCACCTCCTGGCCGCGGGCAGCCTCTGCAGGGGAGGGGAAAAAAAAAAGCAGGCCCCGCAATGCTCCCCCCACCCCAGACGCACACTGGGGCTTCCCATGCCCCATGCACTGTCCCTGCTGTCTTCCCACCGCCTGGGACTGCCCGGGAACAAGCTGACTTGACCCTGGGGTTGCTGGTGTGCTGGTGGCTGGAGAAGGCAGTGGGGATGGTGCATGAAGTCTGCCAAGCTCAGGCTTCCAGCACCCCGTGCACTGTCCCTACCACCTTCTCCGGCCGCCAGCACACCCAGCCGTCCTTCCTGCACTGCCCCAGGGGTAAGCCACCTGTGGTGGTCCCAGATGGCAGGGACAGTACACAGGACCCTGGAAACATGCAAAGCCTCTTGATTCTGCCTCAGTACTAGAGGTTGGACTAGACCTCTTCAGTTAATATCTAGATTTATATTTCTACAGTAGTTCAACATAATGTATTGTCCTTGCATTCCTCCAGTCCCCAGCTCTACAGCAGTACAAGTCTGTGAGTATCCAGAAAGATTTTTCCAGGAATTAATATGCAATCAAACAGCCAGTGCCAGGAAATTGTGGCGGGGGGAGGTAGTCATTAATACAGCCACTCCCTCCACTGCCAGATTCCCAAACCCAAGCCCCACACAGCCAGCTAGGGCCAGGCCAGGCTGCAACCTCTTCTCTCCCCACTTGGCCATGCCCCTTTCCCCACAGGGAGCCTAGCCAAGCCCCCTTACTGCCCCCCTTCGCCCCCCCGGGAGGGCCAGAAAAACCCCTTTCCCTCTCTGCAGGGCCAGGCTGGGCTTGGCTAGGCCACCTTCCCCACTCAGGGCTGGGCCACACACCCCCACTCCTGCAGAGCCAAGCCACACCCCCTTCCCTCTCCACGAGGCTGGGTTAAGTTTCTTTCCCCAGCAGGCCTACATTGGGGCTGGCCAGCCCCCCCTGCCCCCACCTTCGCATAGCCAGAAGGTGCCCGCCATGCCAGCTCGGGCACTGACCTGCCAAAAAGGTTGGGCACCACTGTTTAAGACTGTCGCCTCAAACACATCAATAATTTACTAAGGTAGCAACTGAAATCTGAATAGTCAAGTTTTACTTTCTTCGTTGTACAAAATAAGCCACCACCAATTTCTTGGCCTACATTTCCACTATGCTATATTCTGAAAGACAGAATCATAGAAAAGTAGGGTTGGAAGGGACCTTGATCATCTAGTCCAACCCCCTGCTCAAAGCAGGCCCATCCCCAATTAGATGATCCCGGACAAGGCTTTTGGCTAGTTAGGTCTTAAAAACCTCTAAGGATGGAGATTCCACAGGTTACTCTCTGGGTAACCTGTTCCAGTGCTTTACTAATTTTATTTTTTATGATCGAGTCCCTGCCACACCTCATGAGAACATTCCCCCCAAACCCCAGTCCCTGCCAGTTAATTTTCAACAAACCATAATTAGATGCACAAGGGTGCTGACTTCTATATAAGAAATGCTACACTGGTTCAGACTACAGGTCCATGTAGCCCAGTATCCCATAGCTCAGTGGCATAAAGCAGATGCTAAATGAAAGAGTATATATGCTAAGCCCATCCAAACTGATCTGTCCCTCTGCCCCTTTTCTGGCATTCCAAGACCTAGGAAGTCGTGTTAGAATTTCTACCAAATTCTTGTGTTTTTGACTGAGAATTGACTCAATTATTTACCTGTAACACACACTGATTTTAAACAATTAGGGGAATGTTTTTATGACAGAAATGAAACACACCAAGATATCTGTACTGAAAAATTACCTAAGGTTTTCTAAGGCACATTCTCGCTCTTGCCGGAGTTTTGTTAGAGATGCATTTTCAGCTCTGAATCTTTCAATTTCTGTCTCCAACTCAACAAGCTTCTCTCTCAAAACCTGAGATCGAACAGTGTCTCCTATAACGAAACAGGCAGACAGCTATTAAAGAAACATTCATTTAAAGTATTAAGGCATATACCAAATTGTCATATTAGTAATGTTTCATCAGCTGTTTTTACTTTAAAGTCTCCATATATTACAGCAGATGAAACACAAGTCACTGAATGTCAAAATAATCTGTGCGTCTCATTCAAGCATTTCAGATATTCAATATATTTGTTATTCTAGCAGAAGAAAGTATGCAAGGAATATTAATCCAAATATGAAAATGTTTTCTTTTTTCAAGCAGATATACTCTTGGATTGAAATAGTGATGGGAGCAACTATAGCACTGTTCATAGTCAGAGATCAAACTGGGGGCACCTATCCCTTACCCCTACCTATCCAAACCTTATCTGTTTGAGTCACTGAAGTGAAAGTAAATTGTGCATATTCCCTGGGTTCCTTGAGCTCAGGCTCACAAATGCCCAGAGGCTCTGTTTGGTTTCTTGGGTTTGGCTCTTTGACTGGAAGGAAAAACAAAACAAATGGCAGAATCTCCCAAGTGTCACTTACCTGTGGCAAAGTTTGATGTTACTCAAAGTAAACTGTTCAACTCTGCAAATGAAACAGTTAGTTAACATTTACATTACCACTCAGCATCTCCCTACATTGGTTGAATTACCAGAGTCAGAACACTAGATGCTTTCACAACAGCAACAAAAGTTGCAAGCTAAGATCTCGGACAAGGCAACAAGCAGAGAAGTAATGGTATGCCATACCTCCATGCTGTGGTTATAACATACAGGTTACATTTCTTTTGTAATATTTTTAATTTTTGGTAGTAACAGTATGATTACTTGATATAACATATTTAAATAGTTAATCAGTAAGAATAGCTGGCTTAGACACTCAAGTCCAGGAAAAGATTCTGGGTTATAGAGCAGAAAGATACTACTTCCTACAACCCCAAATTAGATATCTACACCCATTATTATTTTCCCTCCTTGCTAAACTCATGACCACTGCCAAGGAAGAAGTCCTGCTCGGGGTTCAAGACTCACCCCTCCCCTCATCATTTCCCACTGCATGCATAAAGGAGCTCCAGTACAGTTTTGCATATCTTTGTTTTAGATGTCCAACTCTCCCTCTGCACTGTACCAGGGAAGCCTTAGCACTTTATGTGGCACTGAGAATTCTGCAAGGCTGTAAAGCGCCTACTGTACTTCTTTTTAAGACTCTAGCATTATGTTCTAAGGAGAAAGATTATAGTTGTGGGCAACTAGCACAAGATGAGAATTTTAGACAGTGGGGGGGGGGAAAAACAAGCTTTGTATGAGTTGAGAATTGGTTCCTAAATATGGATATCAGGCATGAACTCCTTTCAGTAACTCTGGTTAATAACACCTACAAACAATGTGCTTGAAGTATATAAACAAGGCATAAAAATGTGTGTAGTGCCTTTTTTCTACTGTTCCTCATGCTTCTCTGCCTATACCCATCTGTAGTCTCTTCTGCTTAGACCACAGGCTCTCTGGGGGGCAAAGGACTGTCTTTTTGTTCTGTTAGAAGAACACCTAACTCCAGGCACTAGAATAATTCTACAAAGCCCCAGTCTGACCACTTACAGTTTTCCCCCTATTACTCTATGCTGAAATGCTACAATATCAGCAGCAGGTCACAACAGCACAAACCAAGTTCATTCTCACAAGGGCGATGATAATCAAAAACTGTAAATCAATGCCAATGGGGTTTTCCCATTTGTTTCCTTGCATATTTTATGACTGCAATATTCTAACATCTAGTGCTCAGCCTGTCATTCTCTCTCACCTCCTGATTCCTCCTGCTCTGCATTTGATTTGTCTTCTTGTTTTGAATAAGACTCAGCCTTCTGCTTAGGTTTCAGTGAAGGAAAAAGTTTCATCATCAGATCTGATGTGGGAGGGATATTTGTATTGTCTGTCACCCTCTCTTTGGGGAGATCATCTCCTCTCTTTATTGAAGCAACCTTTCTTTTTAATGCTTTGTCTGGGATACACACTTCACTCATATTAGAAGAATTACTTTGGAGAGGTATTTTAATGCTACCATTTTTAGGAACTTCAAGCTGAATCACATTTTCCTCCAGATCACTCCATGTTCTATCATCATCAAACTCAATATTATTTCTATATATAGAAGACGAGCTTCTTTGAGAGCCAGAAACTTTACTACTACTTTGGTTTGCTACCCCAATGGATTCATCACTGCTATAGTCTTTGTCTGATAAATCAAGATCAGCATCTCCACTTTTGCTTTCTTTGCTGGTATCTTTGACAGGTCCTCTATCACAGAATTCTGGATTGTCTTCTCTACTACCCAAAAGGAACTTTTTATCATTTTCATTTGAACCTGTCAAGGTGGTCTCAAGTTCTTCTTCAGACTCTGTCATAAAATCATTGCTTTCGTCACCCTTAGTTTCATTTATATTCCATTCAGTGCTTTGTAAATTTGGAATTGCTACAGTGGAAGAAATCTGAAATATTTTATTATCTGTTTTCTTAGAATGATCCTTCAATCCAATAGATGTCCCCAAATCTGAAACTGTGTATGCAACTGCTCTGTCATTTTTATTTCCCTGTGAGATATTGTCCACTTTATTTTTGTTATTTATAGCTGTAATAACCAATGTATTCATCTGCTGCTGTGTTGTTTTGATAGGAGTAGAAGACATTCTACGGCCTTTTGAAAGTTGTTGATCTTGTTCCAAGATCCTCTGTACAAATGAAGAATTACTTGAGAAAGATATTTCATCAGCAGCCTGTTCTAGAAACAAAAATTCATCCAATTCCATGTTCTCTTTCTCCTTTTCTTTTTCCCAGTTTTCCAACTTATTCTGGAATGAAAGCTCTAAACAAAGTTCTAGGTCTTTTGCAGGGCGACCCATAGAACATTGGGAAAGGAAGGCTGTTTTAGTCAACTCTGTAGGCACCTGATACTTTTCTGTATGTGGTAAATTGCTTCTGTACTTGCTGCCAATTTCAATAGATTTTGCAAACTCCATTATGTTTTCTTTATTTTCTAATTTATTGTTGATTTCTGATCTGCAAGATTCTTTAAACTGCTCATCTAGATTCTTCTCAGTCCGGACTGCTACTTTTGATGGCAAAATAGTCTTCCCATTATGATTCTTGAGTACCATGGTCTGCCTTTCTTGCCCAGCAGGACCATTCTTTGTCTTAATAGTTTGATTATACCTTTTGGATGGAATAACAGAGTTCTCAGAAACCAGTTCTTTGCTCAAAGTCACCGTTTTCCTCTGTATATGGGGTCTCTCTGCTTTAGCAATATTTCTGTCCTCTGAAGTACTTAGTTGAAACATTACTTTCCCTTCTTTATACTTAGTTACTTTAGATCTGATTTTAGTGAACCTAGATAAGCCTTCTCCTCTTTTTAGGAAGGGCCATTTTGTTACTTGTTTCTGAGAAGTCAATTTCTCTGCTTCCTAAATATAAAAAAAAATTGTTAAAATTCAATTTACTTACTTAAAGACATCAAAGCAACACATGCTAATATAAAGAAATACATGAAACATTTAAGATAAGTCAGAATGTTAAGAGCTTAAAAACTGCATGAATACAAACAATAGAATACTAAGCTTTTCATTGTTTGTAAACTTCTAGTAAATTTTGAAGAAACATATAAAGCCACAATTGCACTTAATTAACCTGTAGCTGTTCCTTTTTCTTCAGGCGTTGTTCTTCCAGTTGTATCTGTTCTTCCAGGAATTCTTCAAATGTCTGTTTCCTATCTTGAATCCCAGCCTTAATAGGCCTAGTATAATATAAAGATTCAAAATGCAATGTTAAAAGTTAAATCTTTGAGAGGCAATACAATTAAAGGGTTTAAAAAAAAAAAAAAAAAAAAAAATCGCATGATATCTAAAATCCTGTTATATCAGTAGGTAAGAAATTATAACATCCTTTAATCAGTCAGATATCTAGCGACAAAAGTAAATCGTTTAACATCAATATTTCACTGACTGTTCTCAAAATGTATTACTTAACTATCCAGGGCATGTCTAAATCTTATGGCTACGTTGTTCAAAGATGAGACCCTCTCACTTTGACTAGGCCCATAAACTTTCATGAAGATCAAATTATTTCTTAGTTGCTCAACATTACGCTCTCAAGTCAATTGAAAATGCTGTACTAAAGTCATTTTTTTCACCTCTCTCTGTCATTCCTACTATCATAAAAATTTCTTGTCCTTATTTTCAAGTCTATTCATAAATTATTTTCACCTTCTACCTTATAAGGTGATGCTTGTCTTTACCCTTCCTTGCTTAGCGTCTCCCACAAGCACCTTGATCCTTTCTTTCTTGTCAACCAAAAAAATTTTTTTTGAAACAGACAGCATCTCATCTTCCTCCCTATCATTCCTTAAATCTCACGTCTGCATAAAGCCTGCAGAACACTGTCATTCCATAACAATCAGGCAGGTGAAGTGTAGGGATGCACCAACAGGGATGTTGGGGGCCGATACAGAAAGCCACCCCAAATTTCACCACAGCTCCACTCCCAGCCCCACACCATCGCAGCCCCAACTGAACACCCCGCCTCCACCCACTACCAGGAAAAGCAGCCCGCCCCGCACCGCACAAATCTGGGGGCACATGCCCCCCACCCTCTGGGGGTGCAAGCAGTGGCGGGAGCTGCCCCCACCCCCTGAGCCATGCTTCTGTCCCATGTGCCACCCCCCTGCCCCCCCACCGCCACAGCTGAGCTGCACCTACCCCTGCCCCCTCCCTCGCCACGGGGAGGTGTTGATCTGCACCCCCCACACCCCTTCTCTCCCACCTCTCCTTCCAACTTACCAGCTGGAGGCAGCTCTCCACGCTGCGCACAGCACAGGCATTTATAGGCCACATTATCAACCTCATCGGGCCGATATCCAATATAGACAATTTTCTTTATATTGGTACCAATCTGATATTGAAACCAATGTATCGATGCACCTCTTGTGAATAGTTGCGATTACTGCTCCTGGACTAGCTGCTTATTACAACTAAAACTGTGCACCTAGTAAACTATTGATAAAACAAGCTGTTGCTCTACCTTTACTTCATCCCTGAACTCAATCATTTGTTTCATCCAGCTATTATATATCGTTCATAACATAACCATTTTGAGCATGGTGCTGTCTTACTCTACGCTTCTACAATGGCTAACACAATGGGACACCATTTGGTTAGAGCTCTTTGGAGGCACAGAATTGAGAGTATTAAATAAGCTTGTTAAGTTCCTTTCAATCAGATCTCAGAATTTGTTCAAGAGAATTACTTTACAACCATGTCATTATGCAAACAATTATATATACCTTTCTTCTGTGTTAGCCATTTGCAAGCATTTTCTTCCATTGGGACCTTCAGAGAAATCTGCATTTTCTGAATGTAACCCATCAGCATTACAGTTTTTACCTTCTGCTGATTCTCCCATCTTTTTATCTAGACACCAAATGCTTTTTCCTAGAAATGATAAGAAAATGTCACTTTCTAACCTGAAAGCACTGATCGGCTTACACTTCAAAAACATAAACAACACTCAGATGAAATTAACCACCGTCATATTTTGCATATCAGAACCTTTAACTTTTTTTTCAGAATAACTGCGACTATGACCTACTCTCCTTGTTCCTAGACTTCTGCATGACTTTACATCTGACTGTTTAATAAGCATACTGTTTTCACATGCCAAGTTATCCAGGTCACTCTGTATCAGTGATGTCATCTTTATTATATACCATTCCCCCAGTCTGTCATCTACCAACTATATTAGCAGTGATGTTATGTTTTCCTGTAGTTTATTGCTAAAAATTATAAACATCATAAAGAGCTTTTAACATAATTAAAGTGCTTGATTTTGCTCTCATCAATTTTAGAAAATAACTAGCAATTTCAACAGAAGTAATACCAGGCCATGAGCAGCAAACATGGTGCATAGTTAAAGGCAGCTAAAGCATAATCAACACTTAACAGACAAATTTCCTGTAAATCAATAGATCTCAACATTTCTGGATTCAAGACACTCCTTGTTAGACTCAAAATACCCCTGAGACCATGCCAGCCAGTGTCTTTCACTTGTTTCTTGACTACAGAAAAATTAAGAGAGCAATTCTTCAGATGCAAAAAAAAAAAAAAAAAAAAATCAGGAAGACCACAACAGGTCAGAATATTTTTGTCACTATGGGTTCCTCTTTGAAATCTCTGGGTTTATCTTATAAATTATACATGGGTGTTTGCATGCCTAACATTATTAATATTGTGTGGCACCCTAAAAAGGATCTTGCCTGCTAGAACTTTTCCAACTTAGTGAGAGCTTAACTCCTTCTTGCAGAAAACCAATATGGCACTCCAGTGTGTTGCAACACCCTGGTTAAGAATCACTGCTGTACATACAAAACAAAAATAAATCAATAACTATGTAAAACCTACAGAATCTCTCAAAAGATGTGTCTTTCAAAGATTTGACTAACCAGTGTTTTTTTTGTCTTCCTCACTGTTCTTCAGATTGCTTCGTGGTTTCAAAGATGCCTGTATGTGTTGTTTCTCAGAGACAGAGTTTGCAGAGAAATGGCTCTTCAAAGATAAGATGCACTCATTGTTTAACTTTTGTAGATGTTCACTAGAAAAATCATCCAGGTGACGAGCAATGTGTCCACTATGATTCTGATACATAACTGATGGCAAGTGGGTTGCAGAGGTTGAACTAACTGTATGTTCATATCTTTGGCTCTGATCTTCTGCTAGTAAAGTGAAACCTTCAAAGAAAAAAAAAGAAAGAAATCCTAATGAGAGTTTATTTCCGTTGTATTATTATTGGACTTAGGGATTGCCCATGTGGGTCCTATCTCTAGAGGCCCAATCAACAACATGCCCTTAAAACATATTTGACTAGTCTGTGTGACAGGCTTTTTTATTTGCATCAGGGTTGAGTCTGGAGCTATTCTTGTGGGATGGGCAAATGGGAAGAGAGGGAATGGGCAGGGAAGACAGTTTGTGTCAATGAAGAGACACCAAGTTTTCAGAGAGAGCTGTTCAGAGAAGAGAAGGAGGTGGAAAGGAAAAAGTTTGTTTCATACTACTTCATATTTTGCTTAATACAGCTGTTTCTTCTATTAGACAGAAAAATATTCAAGACAAGGTTCCATCATACTGTGTGTCTGAAATGCACCAAACACAAAAAAGAATTAACCCTGACTGTGTTAATGTTTGGATGCTAGCATAATGTGAAAGTTAAACAATGATTTAAAATTAAATCCAATATTAAAAATTGTAAATTATAGTTTATTTTAAGGCATGTTTTATGGCTCATTTCTGTACTCACAAGGAGTTGCTTGTTGGCCAGATACCACAGTAAGTAGTTTCTGTTGCTCTTCCATAAGCCTTTGAAGTTGTTCCATCTGTTGCCTCTTCAACTGTTCTTGTTTCTGCTGTTGAAATTCCTTTAGCTTTTCAAGAACAAAAGTAAATGTGTTTGAAGGCAAGTTTATTTAAACATACACTGGAGTAACTGACAAGAAAGCAGCACTGTCAGAAAACACAACTATATTAGAACAAGTGCAATTTAAACACAATCTAAAAAATTTCCAGGTGCCCTATCCATTTTTATTCTATGCATTCCACTCACACACACACTATAATGTAGCTTTTTCTACCAAGGGACCAATCCTGTACTAGTTCTACTAGCCTTTAATTGACAATTTGTAAATAAAAAAAAAAAATGCTGAAGACTAATTGTGAAAAAAAACTTTAAAAAAAATCAAGTTATACAATTGCTTACTCTTATTCTCCCATACTTTTATTACAACTTGAAATGCCAAATTAAAATGGGATCCTCATTACTTAGAAGTTCTTTGTCTTGTTCATTTCTCAGTTGAGCTCACACTACGTTCGTGACACCTCAGCTTCAGTGGAAACTGCTGTTAACAATCAAGAAGGAAATAAGTAGAAGTAGCATCAAAAAACCAAAAGCCCCTAGAAGGCATGACAGCTAGTACAGAAAAACTAAGCAATTGGCCTTGGTCATAGTGTAATTCACCCTTACACTAAATACCAGTACTAAATGCTACTAACTGCAAAGGGGTAACTTGCAAAGTAAGTTACAGCATGCGTTTGAGCAGCAAACAAATACATACAAAAAAATGGAACTGCTCCAAGATAGGATGTCAATATTTTCTAAAAGATACCAGGTATTTTTAAAGCTCTTAGAACTCCTCATTAAATATCAATATCAGAAAAATAACTGCTTCACGTTGTTGATGCTACTGGGAAAATATACTTTTTTAATATGCAAAATATACCTTCTGGGAGAAAAAAAAAAGTTGTGTAAGCTTATCAGTGACACTTGACTCTGGAGTTCCAACATAAATAAGGCTTTGCTTTCTTTAAATTTCTAAATGACTCCTTAGGTAGACTATATCTAACTAATATAAACTAGAACTACAATCAAATAGCAAGTCAAGTAATTGCTAAAAGCTATACATTCCTTTATTCTGAAGTTATAGTTCATGAAGAATTAGAGAAAGTAGCAAATATTTCACATAAACTGACAGCACTAATCCCTTCACAGCTACTGCAGACTCAGCATTTTACAGCACATTAATATTAAGCTTCCATTCACAACGTTTTCCTCCTCTCTAATAAACTGTGTGTACAGCTGTATATAGTATTTTAAGTTTTTAATATTATCAGAAACTGGTTATATACTCAGCTATACATTTCAATTCTAAGGGTCCTGGGTCTTGAAAATGACATTAACATGAGACTACAATAATGTTTAAGTGGAACTTTTTGATTTCATATAGAGGCACACTGTGATGCTCCAGAACTAAGAACTAAGTGTTTCAGAATTTGATCCCACTCCTGTTGAAAGCATTGGAAGTAGGATTAGGCTCCCAATACAGAGTAGCATGAGGGAAAAAGTATTAACATAGCTTGGAAATTGTTCTTCAAATTAGCATTGTTCTGAAATCAAGCAAAATCTTTTTGTCCTGGGCAGCTACAGTCATCTAGAAACTGACAGAAGATTAATCAGAGACAAAAAAATTCTAATGAATACATGTCAAGATGATGTTTTCTTTCCTTTTTACCTGCTCAAGCTTTTGTAAAAGTGGGTCACTGTAATCTGCTTCACTCCAATCATCTGCCTTGTCATATATAAACTCAGTTTCTTGCTGCCCTGTAGCATCTTTGAATGCTAATATTTGTTTTTCTTCTCCCAAATGAGCAGGAAGAGTTGTTTCTGTTGTACCTGGGAGAAGACCATGAAAGGTGTCAGATTCCAAGGTTTTTTCTTCATGTAGGGAGTCTTCACTTACAGAACAACTGCTGTTTGAAAAATGCAGCATTTCAAATGGGTAGCTTGTGATGTCTGCAGTTCCAGATGACTGACTGGCTCTATTAGTTTTCAAGTCATGGAAACTAGGACGTAGTATAACTCCTGCACGAGAAGTTTTGGACATCCAGTGTGCAGTAACGGTATGTTCTCTACTGAAACCTGCAGTGGTTGACATTTGGAAAACTTTGTTCCTATTTAATCTGCTATGCAGGTAGTAGCACAATCGGCAAGGCTGCAGTGTAACTGTTGACTTTCAGTACCTGTCAATACATTTTTAAATTAGAGTTGAAAAGGATTTTAAAAATGTAAAATGTACCTACAAATAACACAAAGCTGCCACCTTTCTACGATCTCTTCAACATATTTCCAAAAAAACTGAATAGTTGTTTAAAGTACAGGCAGTCGTCAACTTACAACATTGATTTGAGTAAAAAATTCTGGGTTATTTTTGGTGAAAAATAAAGTATTGGGCCTTGGTTCAGGAACCAATCCCCCATTTATAACACTGTTTCCTATGGGAAAAATCGCTTCTGGGTTACAACAGTTTGACTTAAGATGCAGTTTTCAGGAACCAATTGTGTCTTAAGTCTGAGGACTGCCTGTAGTACTTGCTGAGAAAAGCACTTTATAAACAGCAAGCAAAACAATTAAGCCTTTCAATTTAGTGTCAATTGCAATCAAATAAAGGAATGACATCCCAAATATGCTCAAAATCATAGCATGTATAAACTCATCAGTGATCAAAATGAACTATAGTGAAGAAGCCATCAGGTTTTAAAATATTCTGGACAACGGCATAAGGGTGGTTGTCAGGAAGACGTTCCTACTTGAGCATTCAACTGAAGGCAGCATCTTCAACTGAAAGCGCTGGCAAGACCAGAGAGTTCAGCCAGGCCTGCGGTGCCAGTCGATTCTTTTAAGGATGCCGCACAACATTAGTGCTGTAGGTTTTCTTACACCTCGCACATGGCTCACAACATAAACTCGGAGACCTCAGAGAGGAATCCACAATATCCAAAACGCTCAGCCCTGTTGTGGTCTTACTTCTTTGCAACAGAATTGCTCTAGTATTTTTGCATGGCCAAAGAACAAGCAAAGGCCAAAAGCTGACGGTTTCCAAGGGCTACCCCGACTCCAACAAACTGAGAACCGCTGCCCAGGACCAGCCGCACGCAAACCTTTTGCTCCATGGGCCAGCTGGGAAGTGCCAGGACCCTCCATGGGCCAGATCTGACCTGGCATGTGGGACAGGTGCCACAGGAGGCCAATGCGGCCACGGGGAGGTGCCTGGGCCCGGCCGGGCCAGGCCGCAGCGCTCGGCAGCAGCCTGGGCCCAGCCCGCCCCGATGTGGCTGCACAGTAGCAGCTCGGCCCCAACCCACCCC
>NW_005842929.1:334864-337016 GCF_000455745.1 Alligator sinensis
CCTCCCTCCATCCCGCGGCGCCCGGCGCCACTGGCCGCGCAGTGCGGAGCGGGGCCCGCCGGGAACTGTAGTCCGGCCCGGCCGCCAGGGGGTGGAGGGAGCTGCTCCCGGCCCCCCGCAGTTACCGGGACTCATCCATCCCATCGCATCCCATCCTAGCCCGGCCCTGAGGCGGAGCGGGAGGCTGGCAGGCCCCAGGCAGCTCGGCCTGGGAGCGGGATGCGCCCGGGGGAACAAAGCAGGCCGGGAGAGCTGGGCCCGGCGGGCGCAGCCAGCCCCCGCTCGCGCACCGCCGCCACGGAGGGAGGGAGGGAGCGGGAAACGGGGGCAGGCTCCGCAGCAACAAAACAAAAAGAAAAGGATCGGGCCCCTCACCATAACAGGGGCAGAAACCCCGAAATTGAAACCAGCGGGTTTTTAATTGTCACAATTAAAACCCCACCGTTTCAGTTTAGGGGGATTAAAGCCCTGTCACGTGTACAAGCGGCCTTTTTTTTTTGGCTGTTCCTGGGGCTTCTTCTGCTGTTGCATGTCTTACCGTTGCAGACGGCGGAAGACCTTGGAGTAAGAAAGACGCTGACTCCCAGCAGGCGAATGTTCACAACTCTTCCCCTTCCCTGAGTGGGATTCCTTGCCAGGCAGGGGCTGGCACCTCTGAGGGGTGTGTCATCGCAGACAAAGGGGGGAAGCGTTGAGAGTTTTCTTTCTCTTCACTTGGCGAATCACGGTCACTATGTGCAGGCTCACGCCTAGTCTCTCCTTTTTTTCACTGAGCAGAGTAGCATTTGATACAAAACGTGGACTATGGAATACTTGTATGGGTCGTCTCTAGCAGCAATGACCATCTACATGGGCCGTTTGTTGAGTTACAGCATGTTGGTGTTGGTGGGACTGACATTTGTAAAATTATTTATGTACGTTTTCTACTGAATAAAAATCTCTGTAAGCTACACATACATGCGCGTTCCTAAAAGACAGCCTGTCATCAAACTATAAAAGAGGCCATACATGATTGCGTATAATAAGAAAAATCTTCTTTTCAGCAACTGTAAATTTTGAGGCCAGATACCAGAGATGGTAAATCTAGGGTTTGGACTTGACAGTACTGAAATCACAAATCATTCTGTGAGGTTTCACTTCCACGGTTTGCTGTACAGAGGTGGCGGGCCTTGGCCCACCAGAAAACTAAGCTTCCCTCAGTTAAAGAGGCCACTAAATGGATAGCAAGACAATTCTTGGGAAAGGCCATGGGATCAGGTGGAGGAGGCCTTCTTTATACAACTGTTGGAAGCTTCTAAATCACAGGAGCTGGTTCTTGTGGGGAACCTTAATTATTGGGATACCTGCTGGGAGAAAAACAGCAGTGCAAATTCTTGGAGTGTGTTGGGGATAACTCTGATACAGATGATAGAAGTCAAGTCGGAGGTGGGGGTGAGGGGTCTCCATTTGCTGCTCACAAAAAGGGAGGAATTGGTTGAGAATGTGAAGGTGGAATGTAAGGGGGGCAATGAACACAAAATGATAGAGTTCAAGATCCTAAGAGAGGAAGGAAAGAAACAAAATAGACACTGGACTTCAGGGGGAAAAAAGACTTTTAACAAACTCGGGGGACTGGTGGACAGGATCCCCTGGAGGCAAGTCTTAAGGGGAAAGGGATCCAGGAGAGCTAGCTATTGGGGCTGTGCAAACCTTTGGTAGCTGATTCAATTCGGAGGAGATTTGGCCCAATTCAGGGACCAAATTGTCAAATCCAAATCAAATCAGGAGACCAATGAAAAGCTCCGAATTGATTTGAAGCATCCAAATCGATTTGGAAAAGATTCAGCCACTTTGGAGATTCAGCCATAGACTAAACAGGCAGCTGACCAGCCTCCAGCTGGTAAATCTGATGGGATGGGGGGAGCGGGGAGGGAGGGATGGGGGCTGGGGCTGGGGCTGGGACAAGCTGCCCAGCTGTGGCAGGAGGGCACATTACTCAAGGAGTGGGGTGGAGGGGCATGGGATGCACGCATGGCAGCACTGGGAGTGGGGGCTCTGCCCTGCTGCTGCTTGCCCAGCTGGTGGGACGGGATGTGGGCACAGCTCACTCCAGGCAGAAGGGGGCAAGCGGCAGGCGGGGAGAGCCCCCCCCCCCCGAGCCGCCCACGCCCCC
>NW_005842929.1:337182-338231 GCF_000455745.1 Alligator sinensis
GTGCCTCAGCCCCCCCATGCAGCATGGGACAGTGAGGGGCAGCGGGAATTGCCCCTCCCCACTTGGTAACCACACGGCAGCTGCCCCATGGCGCAGGTGCAATGTGGCTCAGCAGGGCACCACATGCTGTCTGGGACAGGGGTGGTTCCACGTGTCAGCCAGAGCCCAGCACCACTCAGCCCCAGTGGCCCCAGCTCCAAGACAGCACGTGGCGCCCTGGCAAGCTGTGCTGCACCCACATGATGCGACAAGTTGCCACATGGGTGTTAGGCAGGGGGGGACACTATTTTTTTTTAAGTGCTGAGACTAGGCTGGGGCTGTCACAACCCAAGGGTGTGATTTTGTTTTGTGTGTGCTTTGACACCACTGAATTATTTTCCTGCCATTTTGGAGCTCTCTTTGCAGGGTGCATTTCTTCTTTGCAGCATAGAAATGCACGTTGCAAGGAGTTCCCGCCATTTGTATTAAAATTCGAGCCCCATTATTGGCTTGTGTTAAAATATTCCCACGTGGCGGCTAGTGATTGGCTTGCTAGCCGTATAAGAGGCTTGAGTGGTTTCCGCCCAAGTTGGAGGGGACCCAGCGTATTCAAAGAAGACAACAGGGGTCTGATCAGCCTCTAGCCTCTCCCCGTCACCAAGCGCAATCCTCAACGTATCCCTCTTCCCCGCGCGCAAAAGGATCCACGTAGCCTCAACAACTCCGTAGGAGTGATCCGAGTACAGTCTGAGTCCTCAAACTGGGGATTTAAGCGGAGCTTTGCCTGGGAAACTGTCCAGCCTACACCGCGACCATCTACGGTGTAAGTAAATAATCTTAAATCAACCATTAAGCGTCCGTGCCTAATTCTAGCGTGTCGCCTGCTTTCTCCGACCCAGCGTGCCCGGGCTGCTGGCCACAGCCCGCGCGGTGCGAAAAAGGGCCCGGATCAGTCCCTGCCCGCACAGGGGCCAGGCGGGGGATAGGGCCGAGCAGGGCAGCCATGGGGGCTTTTCTCGCAGTTCTCCCTGCCTGGGGAGAGGCAGGCGGCTACAGGTTCTCCTGTGGCT
>NW_005842929.1:338251-352197 GCF_000455745.1 Alligator sinensis
CGTCTGGCTCTCCCTGCCTCTCCCCGGCCGATCTGATTCGTTGAATCTCTCTGAATCAGCGCCGAATCTTCTGAAGCCAATTCAGCTGAATCGATTCAGGACAGTTATCTGAATCTCTGAATCAAATCACTGTCCTCCAAATCCGAATCAAATACTTCCCTATTTGCACAGGCCTACTGGCTATATTTTAAGGAGGCCCTGTTAAGGGTACAGGAGCAAGCTGATGTGATAAAAGAATGGGAAATGCAACAGAAGGCCAGCCTGGCTAGGCAGCAAGCTCTTCAGTTAGTTGAAACTTAAAAAGGAATCCTATAAAAATAGCTTGGTCATAGTACTAGGGAGGAATATAAAGAGCATCACATGGGCATGTAGAGAAAAAATTAGGAAAGCCAAGGTACAATTTGAGATGCAGCTAGCAAGGCACATAAAAGGCAACTGTCTCGGACGGCAAGAGCCGACTCGAGGTGATCCAACAATTACTCGTTCTTTGGGCGGGCTGGTGAATAGAGAGGTGGACAAAGCTTAATGGTTGCAAAACTTTACTTACGCCGCTTGTAGCTATGACGCAGACGGTCCAGTCGTCTGAACAACTATGTTAGTTGTTCCAGCTGGCAGGGCTCAAGCTAGCTCGTCCGTCCACAAATCAAGCCGGCGGGGAAAGGGTACATCGGGGATTGCACTCGGCGACGGGGAGAAGAATCGATAGGTGATCAGTCTATCGATCAGCTCAGCCGCAAGTCAGATCTCTTTAGAGGCACTCTGCAGCGTGCTCAAAGTTCTCCGACTTGGGCGGAAGTCGCACGAAATTTTAAACGGCTAGCAAGCCAATGACTAGCCGCCACGTAGGAATAATTTAGAACTGGCCAATAGCGGGACACAAATTTGCATTCAAATGGCGGGAACTCTCTTGCACCGGGGGTTTTCTGTTGCAACAAAACCTTTGCTGTGCAAGAGGCTCTCATGTGGCAGGAAAATTCCATCGTGCCAAGGTACCAAAATCACTGGGTTGTGACAGCAACAAAAAGGGATTACACACGTATATCAAGAGCAAAACCATAGGAACCATAGGTCTCTTAAATGTGTACTTAACAAATTTGCAGATGATACCAAATTAAGTGGAGCTGTAGATACCTGGAGGGTAGATCTAAGATCCAGAATGACCTAGGTAGACTGGAAAAATGGTCTGCAATCAACCAAATAAAATTCATCAGGGGACAATTGCAAAGGACCTATTGCACTTGGGTGAGAGTAATTGCATGCACAAATACAGACTGGGGAATGACTGGCCAGACTGCAGTACTACAGAGGAGGACCTGGAGCTTGCAGTAGGCCATAAGGTGAATATGAGCCAACAATGTGCTCTTGTGGGAAAACAAAAGCCAATAGCATGCCGGGTTGTATCAACAGGAGTGTCACTTGCAAATCGGGGAAGAGATTTTTCCACTGTATTCAGCACTGGTGAGGCCTCACCTGGAGTACTCTGTCCAGTTTCGGACCCCATACTTCAAGAAGGGTATGAACAGATTGGAAACGGTCCAGTGTGGGGTGACAAAAAATTATTAGGGGCTGGGAAGCAAGACTTATCAGGAACGGCTAAAAGAGCTAGTTAAATTAGATGTACTAGCAGTGGACTAGACTAGATGACCTTGTGAGGTCCCTTCCTGCCCTGGACTCCATGAGGAATGGGAGTGTAGGTCAGAGGTTTATAATTAGTCTACTGTAAGCGGGGAGGAGGGTGGACACCAAGCAGAGAACATGGGCTAATGCCTCCTGCCTCTTGAGCATATCTAAGGAGCCTCTACACCTCACCCAGTGAAACTCCAAAGGAATGAGAGGAAAAGAGGCCCACAAGTTGCCTGGGTTTCCCCCTGGCTAGGGCTGCCTTCCCAGTCTGCTGGATGAGAAGGTTGGCCAGAGCCAGGAAGAAGTTGATCAGAAAGTTGTGGGCCAGCTTTAGCAGCAGGTTCCTGGGAGCACCGGTGCACCTCCTGTCAGGCCACGCTCCCTGTGTAGCAGGCAGGCAGGGGGGCGGGCAGGCGCACCAGTGCCCCCCTGCGAGCGACCGCTGGGAAGCCACTTCCTGAAGCAGTGTAGCTGCTTTTACAGTGAGTGAGATTGGCACCTCCGCGGCTAGCAGGATTCTTGTTATACTTTTTGCAGTATTTTGTCAGTTTTTCAGTTTAATACTCTTTCTCTTGAAAGGTAAACAAAAGGGAAGATATTTTACTTCACACAAACAATGCAGTGAAGGAGGGAGCAGCCACAGGGGTGCTCACAGCAAAGATGATGGAGTTCTATTGAAGAATACATCACAAAACTGGCATAAACTATACTATTACCAAAAAGTTGTTATCTATCAAGCAGAACCTCTGTCAGGTTCTCTTTCAGAAACTCTTTCAGTCTGCTTAGCAAGCACCAGTGTGTACTGCATAGGATTACTGACATGAGCAGTAATCTGAATCAGTCAACCCACCAATAGGCAGGATATTTTTTTAAGTGCTATAAAAATGCAAGTCAGCTGTGAATCTAAAAAGCAACAGGAGAGCGATGCAAAAAAATTAAAGCATGGCACAGTTTTCTTTGAACCTTGGAACATTTCTGATACCAAAAAGTCTCTTATCACATAAGCCTTACCCATGACTGGTGACATGGCAGCAATATTTTTAGTTAATGTTATATAATCAGTACATGTACACATTAGGTGACACATTAGGATATCTTCATCGTTAGACACAGACAAGTGCTAGCTTGTTTGTCTTTTCACAGTGTCCCTATCCCCTGAGTAAGATTGTTTCCTGCTAAAACGTGGGAATTGAGTATACAGAAACAAAAGATTACATAATTAAAACCTTGGCTTTCCTCCCTCAGCTGTGTTCTGAAGCTTACATCTGTCCTTTGCATGTTCTGCTCTCCTCCTAATTGGTCAGTGGCATTGATTGGTTACAACACATGCTGTTGAGTGGCAACCAGGTAGTGGAGATTGGCTGGAAGAAAACCACAATGGCAGCCAGACAAAAAAAAAATACTGAGTTGCTGAGCTGTTATGAGCTGGCCCAAATCCAGCTTTGATTTGGAGTCCTGTGAAAAGCAGTTTAACTGTAACTGACATATTTCTTCCCTTATAGTTTAGCTTTCGTCAGGTGCCACACCTAGTTTCACTCTTGCTACATGTATTGATGAATGAGTTGAAATATTTCCCTTTTGTATGTTCCAATACTGTTGGGCTGCAGTTTGTTTGAATAATTTTCTTCTGCTATAACTCAGTTTCAATTCTGTTTGAGTTTGGAATATCTTAGGTGTTTTTCTTTGTTAAGATACAAGAACTATTAAATTATAAGACAATTCTCCAGAATTCATAAAAGTAGAACACTATTCACTGCACTCCGCTGGTGAGTTGTTCCACTTAAGTTATCCTTTTTACTGCATTTATGTTGTCTGTTAGCTTCCTAATACTGTATTTCCTCAAATCTAAGATGATCCTGAATTTAAGCCAACCCCCAGTAATTATATTCTATATATGGAAAAATTATACATTTGTTATACTTTTCCAGGTATGGAATCTAATTATCATGTGGCTGTCTTAAATTCATCCCACCCACACTGCTACAGCAGGGAAAGCAGTGGCTGGGGTGGAGGGTCATGTGGCTGGGGGAGTCAGGCAGCCCCCTTGCCCTCTGCTCTCCCCCACTTCTTCCCCCTATAGCCTTTCTTCCCCCCTACCACTTGTACCCCCCAAACCCCAAGCTCTCCACAGTTGCTGCCCAGCCCCTCCCACTCTCCACAGTCTCTGCTTCTTGCCCCCCACAGTCTCTGCCTCTATTATGACATAGTTATGCTATGTCTGTTTTTTTTCAGAGACCTGATGAAGGGTATAGTGATACCTATATGCTTGTCTATGTCCCTGCCAACTGTATAGTTGGTCCAATAAAAAAATATCCCACAACAATCCTTGGCTTTCACTAATCATGACAATATATTAGCTGTGCAACAATTCTGATTTCTATTTTCTAGCTAAACAGTAACACGCTTAACATAGGAGAAACAAATTTGCCCATCCATTGACCACCATCTCTTGCCAAATGCCAGGTTTTCAGGTGCAAAACTAAAGCTCTTGATCCAAACAGTGCAGAATTTCTAAATATTAAAAGTAGTTGTTAAAAATAATCACAGGTGGGTCTTCGGTAGAAACCGAAGATACCTGCAGTTGTATTAAAGGGATAATACACAAAATGTGTGCTGGTGGAATGGGCCACCACATTCAACCAAAGTAGAGATACTTGGCACAAGGAGGTCAGAATATAATTTCTTCCTGAACTAGCAAAACTATGGAGTAGGCTGGCTTTAATCATAAGCAATATCAATAACTGTCATTACACAAGTTCATAAAGATCATACCATAAAGATCTGCAGTTCACATATTTGTCCTATTTTCCCTACAGCAATGAAACTAAAAGAGCAGGAAAGAACATTGTCATATACTTTATCATATAGCGCCAGAACTAGATGGGAAGCAACCTATGTTCTGTTCAGCAACCCTAGCAATTTGGGAGGGTGCCCTCTCTTGGGTGTCCTCACTTGGGCACTGAAAAATTTGGCAATTAACAAAATGTATCTTGGAAATTATTTCCCTGTTTCTTCTGCCCATCTTTTCTTTGATTAGCCACATAATATCTTCCAGTACCATAACCTCCATTTTGGAATAACTAGAAACAAACTCAGAAGTATATCTGATAAGACTGATAAAACTACTGCTTTTTATTTCCTTGCTGAAAGCATAAATAATTGTGAAAAGTACAGCAACTTCCTTTCGGGGGAACTAATTTTTAATTTGCATCATTTGTTTTTATGGTTTCTGTGTTTACTTGTGTTGCTTTTCAACTAAATCACAGCTATTTTTAAGACTAAAACTTTAAAAGAGTAAAATTATGATTTCATCTGTGTTATAAAATAGCAATTTTCTTTTTATTCTTAAAAAATAAAACAGCAAACAGATTCCTCCCTCCTGGGTATTTTCAGATTAACTCTTCAAATGTAAATGAGCAGTATTTGGGGTGTTTACTTTCTTAAGGTGTATTTTTTACATTTTTTGTTTAACATTGTTGTAGCAGGGTAGCAGACTGCCAGCTCAACGTGTCTGGGGTAGTCTGCAAGGCTTGCAAGGACTAATAGCCCTGCTATAAGCAGTACATGGGATTGCATGGTGCCTAGGCAAGGGGCAGAGCTGCCTTAGATAATTATCTGGCAGGAGGTTAAGAGGGCTCCTGAGGAACTTCCAGAGAGACTTCAGAGAGGAACCAGAGGGGGAGACAGGTTTCCTGGGAGGGGGAGAAATCAGAGGGGTGTGAGAATTGGGCTCCTAGGGCATCTTTACGCATGCTCTAGGGGTGGAGGTGGGTTGCTTTAATTAGAGCAGCTCCTAGTACCTCTCTAAATCACCCACAGCATCTCATGTATTATTGTCCTTGCACTCCAAAATGGCAGCAGAGGCATTTTACATAAAGCTCATTCAACAAGCTTTAGTTAAAGTGCCCCCACCACCATTTTGAAGTACGGGGATATTGATACACAAGACGTGGAGGCTGGCTGGAGCATGCTAATTAGACTCGATTAACTGAACCTGTTCCAACGCACTGTAAATACATCACATCAAAGCAGCGTCCCCGCATGTGTACAGGCATCCCTAGCGAGAGAGGCCTGGGACAGGCAGACAGTCAAGAACTGAGAGCCGAGACAGGCAGACAGCTGGGAGTAGAGGGTTGAGAGGCTGGGAGCCAAGGCAGGCAGAGAGTTGAGAGCCTGGAAGCAGACAGCCAAGAGCTGGGAGCTGAGGGGCAGAGAATCTGAGAGACTGAGGGCTGAGGGGGAAGGAGCTGGAGGCTCAGTATAGCATTGTCTGAGACCCTGTTAGGAGTGTCTTTCTCCCGGGAATATTGGCCAGAGACTGTGAATGCAGCAGAGACTGTGTATATGGTTTGAGTAAACCAGGTAAAGATCAAATGTTAGTAGTTTGGACAGTGATACAGTGGGAAAGCTTGGTTGTTCTAATTACCTTATGAGATTTGTCACTCAGTTTTAATTCCTGGTAAAAAAAAATATAAAAAAGTAGGGTCTGGTCCTCTACAAAGTGGTCTGAGCAACAAGCTAGCAACCTGTCCTTGTAAAAAAAAATGTAAAGTGCTCTTGTAGCCATGGTGGTCCAGAAATTATGCGAGAGAGAGAGAGAGAGAGAGAGAGAGAGAGAGGGATTTTTTAGAGTGATATCTTTTTATTGGACCAATTACTTGTAGATGGGATAAAGTTAGACAAGCTTTTGAATGTAAGACATTCTTCCTCTGAGAAACCTGAGGAAGAATGTCTTACATTTGAAAGCTTGTCTGACTTTATCCCAACTATGTAGCTGGCCCAATAAAAGATAGCACCCTAAGAAATCCTTGCCTTTTTTTAAAAACACAAATCAAGCTACTAACATGACAAGTTGTGCCAAACAGCTTGGCAAAGTAGTGGACTTCATCCTATGAGAAAGGACAAATCTTGTGAAAGCCTTCAGAAAGCCAAGACAAATAAAACAGAAATAAAATAAACAATGAAGGTAAGTTTTGTGAATGCTAGAACAACTGTGACAACAACAAAAGCTTGTACAAAGAATGAACAAAACTGACAAATATAATCTTGAAATTCTTAGTCAGCAAAGATGACAGAAAATGTTAAATGAAAATAAAGCCATAATATAATCAGGATGGCAATTCCATTGCATAAGAGGAATAGCAAAGCAGAACAATCACTTGGAGACTGGTAGTCAAATAACAGATTACTCTGAGATAGATTTCAAAATGATACCTGAAAATTGCAATGTTATAGGTGGATCCATAGACAACTATGATAATGAAATTTAAGACCAGTTTTATAATTGCTTAGAAGCTCTAACAAAATTGTTGAACATAGGGCCTGTCTAACAATGAAGAACTTCAGCAGCCTGTAGATGTGCTTGTTCGTGTTCTGATTAGAGCGCTTTGGAACAGAGTTGATTAATTGGGCTCTGCTCCAGCCGCAGCAGCTGCTGTCTCCTGTGCATGGTAGCCAGGGCTCAAGCACTGCTGGGGGGAGCGGACAGGGAGCTCTGGGTCATGGCCTGTAGCCCTGACAGATGGGGCCCCCTCCAGCAGAGCTGGGGGTGTGGGGGACTATGGGTTGGGAGTGAGGGGCACTGGCAGGGCCCAGGGCCTGTGGGTCAGGACTGAGGGGCACCAGCAAGGACTTGGGGGCTGCAGATCAGGAATGTGGGGCACCTGAAGGGGCTGGGGCTGTGGGTTGGGAGTGAGGGGCACCAGCAGAGGTAGGAGGGCTGTGGTTTGGAAGTGAGGTGCAACGGTATGGGCAGGGCACCAGCATATCAGGGCTGCTCAAAACCACAAAGCAATGTGAGGGGACAGCCATAGCTAGATACACATCCTGGTAAGAGAAGGAAGTAGGAGAAGTTCTTTTTTCCTATGATAAAATAAAACCAAAAATCAATCGCCAAAATATATAGGTATGTAGAACTTACTATAATGATCGAGGCACTGGTGGGCTTCAAAATTGCTTTAAAATTGTAAATATATCAATAAAACATTGTGTTCACTTGATACCTGTGTGTGTGTGTGTGTGTGTGTGTGTATATATATATATATATATATATATATGGGGGTGTTTTTGTCATCACAGAAAAATGTGGATTTGGGGTATTTTAATCAGACAACTTGAGAGTTTTTCAATCAGAAAATTTGGGATTTATAAACAGAGAAAACCAGCATCCCTGGTGATCAGGCCAGAGATCCTCAAAATAGCCTCCCCAGACTTATATAGAGATTTAAGATATAAAGACTGTAGGATAAAGTTTCAACAGCTCCAGGCTCTCTGTTCTGACACTATTAAAAACATTGTAATATTTTACAATACAATATTAAGGCGCAGCTCTGTGGTCTGGAGATGCCAAGCGAAGGAGCTCTCTGCTGCCATCTACTGATAAGCTGAAAAAGGAATGTCAACAGACAGTAAATGCATGAACACCCTGGATGCCAGTACAAACACTTTAGTCACCTTTGTTAAGAATTTTTTAAGTCCTGGGGCTACACTTAATAAGATGTTTTTGTCCTTGTCAGGTGAGTGCAACTAATGAGCAATAGAGTTGGATCTAATATGCTGCGTGTAAATGGTTCACCATAGCTCTACCGGGGCTTGGCTTTGAACCTACTTTGCGGGAGCAGTGCTGACAAACTCTTATGTTCAAGAATGTCATGCCATTAAACCCCCTTCCACAGTATAATGCTAGGGTTGCAGTTAGAGTTCCTGTACTTCGGTGAGAGTTTTGGAGGCTTCCTTCCAGACAGCAGCATGAGCTGAGTGATCTCTACCAAGGGTCCCCCTTTACGCAGCCCCCACAGAACTAATATTGCTTGACTGAACTTGGCATTGCAACGCGAGATGGCAGTTACCCTTCACTGATGATATAGATGGCAGCAATGGAGCTGATTTAACTCCAGTGGGTACGTCCAGACGAGCATGGCTGTGTGGTATGTGGTGCCACAAACACATTTGCAGTGCCACATACTGCACAGTCAGGCATCTTCTGTGCTGCAAGGGTGTGCTGCCTGAGCATGCCCTGCTCTGGGGTTTTTTTACCCCTGGATATCCAGGAGTCAAAAAAACCTCCAAAAAACCCAGAAAAACAACCCCAGAGCAGCACATGTTTGAGCAGCACACGCTGCTGAAAAAGCGGAGCTGGGCCACCTGGAGCTGTGCTGTAGCTGCTAGCCAGGCTTCTCCTGGCAGGATCGCTGCCACTGCAGCCCCAGGAAGACCCCAAGAAAGGCTGCTGGGGCCAGCACTGTGCTGGCCCCAGCCTCCCCTACTTCCCCCAGGGTAACTTGCACACCAATGCGTGAGTGGCACAGGTGTTCCCCAGGGACAAGTAGCTGCAGCGCAAGGTACGCCACTGCTATTTGTTCCCAGGAAACCAAATGTCCATGCACATCTGAACATGCCCAGTGAGTGCATTGAAACTTAGAGGCAGTATTGGGTCTGGAACTGACAGTGCGGAGACAGCGCCAGAGCTAAAGGCAGTGGCAGGGTATAAAAGGATTGGGCCCCAGGGGCAATCACAATGCCCCCTAGTGGCCATGCAGTTTCTGGGTACCCTCCATCTCCTCTCATGTGCCACACCATTGATGTAAAAATTCGATTACGAAAAGGGAGGCTGCCCCAGGGTCCCAGAGTGAGCCCTTTTCTATTCTTGGTCCAATGGGTCCCTCCTGGGGCTCTCCTGACTCCATCTGTGCTCCCCAGGGCACCAGTCACCTTAAGGACTATTCATGGCCTCCTTCTGCTCCTACAGCCACACCCATGACTCATACTTTAAATCATCTACTGGGCATTACTTTAAATCATCTACTGGGATCTATGGCCCTGCCAATTAATCAACTAATTTACCCAGCCTGCTGGGCCCCTGGCCCTGGATTGGCTCTCATCTCCCTGGGCTCACTGGCCCTGGTCTGTCTTCCACCAGTACTGGGCTTCATTCCCCTTCCAGGCCCTAGCCCCTCAGCTCAAACCTGTTTGGCCTTGGCCTCAGCCTTCTACTGCCTGAGCCCCAGGCTCCTGCCCAGCTACCATAGCCCTATCCTAATCTCTCAGCCTCCTAGGCCATTAACCCTAGGATGGGCTGCTTCTTCTCAGACGACTTAGCCTGCTGAGCCCTGGGTCCTGGCAAGGCTTTCTCTGTTTTCTGGGCCCCTGGCCCTAATCCCTCTCAGGTTTAGGCCCTCCCAGTTTAAGCCTACTCTAGCCTCAGACTTCCATTCTCTGGGCTCCTGGCCCTTGCACGGTGGCTGTGGCCCTTTCTCAGCCCTCAGCCTTTTGGGCTCCTGGCTGGGTTGCTTCTGCTACTCTAGTCTTCTGCCCTTGGGGTCCCTAACCCCAGGCCAGACTGCTCCCAGTGTCCTTAGCCCTCTTAGCCTCAGCCTGCTCCAGCTCACACACTGTTTCACAGGGAAGGGGGCAGTTAGGAAACTAACCCTCTGGCTGCGTCCAAACAAGCACGGCCATGCAGTATGTGGTACCACAGACACATCTGCAGCACCACATACCGCACATTCTCCGCATTGTTCTCTGCACTGCAAGGGAGAAGCACAGAGGGGTTTTTTGACCCCTGGATGTCCAAGGGGCAAAAAACCCCCACAGAGCAGCGTGGCTGGCTGGAGCTGTGTTTCGCTGCTGGCCAAGCCCCACATGGCAAGATTGCTACTGCTGCAGCCCCAGGAGGCCCCCAGGACCCCAGTTAAGGCTGCTGGGGCTAGCCCAGTGCTAGCCCCAGCCTCCCCTACTCCACTTGGGATAACTTGCCACTGCTAATTGTTCCCAGGGAACCAAACACACGTCTGGACATGGCCTCTGAGTATTTGGTTCCTACTGTACCCCTTTGCTGTAGGACAGATATGTAATGTATTGCAATACTCAAACCCTGATGCATCTCTGGTAGTATATCGGATGCAGTCAGATGATACATGGCTTGATTATAACAGGCTGCATTTTAGCTACACTGACTAAAATCACAAAATTTACATTAAGTGTTTTGAGGTTTATATTTAAAGATACTGAGGATCATTGACTTAATAAAATGCTTTTTATTTTTAGGGGAAAAGCCCTTAGGCATTTGATTTAAATTACTTACCTACTTGTCCTTTGTTACCACCAATTACATTTCTACAATGTTTTGAATGCTTTATGAAAATCTTTGCCTTATCTAGATCTCTGATTATTTCATAAGGTGGCTTTTGGAATCTTAGCCCAGAACTGGGGGATATTTTGATACTTGATGTGGACTATTTAATTCATGTTTTTTTTGCAAAAAAAGGCATTGGATCTATTAGTAAACCAGTTTCTTTCATTCATTAAAAATTACTAGATTACATTACAATTTTACATTACAAGTGTAGTAATGTGTTCATTGGCAATGCATAGGGGGTGCACGCAGGTGCACGTGCACCCCCGATCGTGGCAGTGCACCCTCTGTGAAAAGTCGCTGCTTGCCATCCCCTGGCCGCCGCCACCACCGGTGGCGTCTGTGGGCGGTCCCTGATTGCCACTGGCCGCTGCCGACACTGCCAGCACCATCTGTGGGTAGTCACCAACCACCAGTTGCACTCGCCACCCCTCCCCCCGCTGCCAACAGTTCTGCGGCTACCTGCACCACACTTCCACTGCCAACAGCACTGCCACTGCCTGCAGGAGCTCACCGTGCCCCAACAGCCTCCGGGGGCACGTGGAGTTCATGAATGTGTTCAATAGAACTAATGTCCCCTGAGGGGATTAGCCTTCTGTTTAAATATCTCTCTCAAAATGAACTATACTATTCATAGTGAGTAATTTAAAAAAAAAAAAGATTTCTATTAAAGCATCCCTTTATTGCAACATCCTGCCTACTGAGCTGCATTTCCTCGTGGAGAAAACATATGGCAGTGGAGGTTCTTTTAGCTCAAATTATTGTACCTGCTCTATATAAACAGTTCCAGTACATTCAATTACTAGCCCTTACAATTTGCAAAAAAGATTTTGGAATTATTGTGGAAAGTCTCTGAAAACATCATAGTGTTCAGCAGCACTTCTGGGTAATAGAATGTTAGGAATTATTAAAGAAAACAAAACAGAAAATGAGCCTCCCAGTGGCTATGGGAATCTCCAAGTCGCATCACAATAAGACTACAAGCCAATCTACTTTCCCAAGTTAGTGTCTTAATTATATATTGAACACAAAGTGGGAGAAATTAAGCCCAAAATCTTGCCTCCTAAGCATCCTTTGTAACCCAATGAAAAAAGAAAGAGGTACAGTTACTTGTAGAATCTGTTTGAAAACTGCACTTGCAGAAAAGAGTGTCATGTAATTATTAGTCATCAAGCTTAACATGAAATACAGAAAGAGGGAAGAAAAAGAAAGAATAAACATCTAAACATAATGGTTAAATTAACAGTGTAACTGAAGTCCATTAAATTATGAAGCCTATGAAATTAAACTGGGAATTAATTTAGCTGTGTACCTCAGATAATAAATGTCTGCCAAAATGCAAGAATAGTAAATTATAAGTTAAAGCAGATTTTGACACTATTTGCCACCACCGAATTAGAATGTGTCACTTTTTCAGGGGTTTAAAATGAGACATTCAAATAGACTTTGCTGACATGTGGAATATATGCTTTAAAAGACTCTGTTTTTAGAAGGAAATGAACCAGTGTATCAGAGCCTTATGATCATGAAAGTGTACAGACTGTATAAAAGACAAATCTTTTAGGGTTGCTGTTGGGAAGAAAGCCTTTGCAATGTAAATTGATGCACATTAGTTACTTTGTAGAGTGAGCACCCTGAACAGAAGGTGAAGTTTCCCTTCTCTCATCTGCATTAATTATTTAAATAACAACACCTAACCTTTTCACTGCTCTAATGATGCAGCCTGCACATGTCCATCTACAGTGCAAGCAGAAAAATGTGCCACCATCTGATGTTCCACACATCTGAATGATGTGCAATGCATTCCATAGGAAACTGGTGCTCGAACACATTAACATCCCAGCAGTATGGAAAGCAGCTACACAAGCAAGTATATTTTTTATTCCTGTAGAAAAGGATATCCCTGTAGAAAACAAAATGTTTGACCACAATCAGCTTGTCCCTAAGCATTGCTTGCTTATAACCAGATGTAAAATACTACTTCATAAAAACATGGAGATGTGCTTTTTTAAAAATTCTCCCCCTTAATATAGGCAGACAAGGTTCCTTGGGTGAATTTGATATCTTTTATTAGACCAACCCAAATGGTTGGAGAATAGTTATTAAGCAAGCTTTCGGGTTCAAAAACCCTTCGTCAGGCTAAGGAAGCTGCAGCAGTTGGTGCGTGGTCTTCCTGGATGGAATGAAAAGTAAAGAAGCCAGGGGCTGGGCTGGGGAGTCAGTTGCCAGGCAGATTATCATGTATCAAAAATCCAATGTCTATGTTTAGTCCATGATCTCTAGTATCCAGCAGGTTGATGAAATGGAGCTCATAGGCTCATCTCTGGAAAGTGTTGTGTAAGTTTCCCTTGAGGATCAGGACTGAGAGATTGGAGAGAGAGTGGCCCTCCTGTGAGAAATGTGCCCCCACCGGTAATTGAGTGTTTCTGTCTTTGATGGATTCTGGTGCGCAGTTGTTGTTTGGTCTCTCCTACATATCTTCCATCAGGGCATTTGGTGCATTGGATGAGGTATATTACATTTCTGGAGGTGCAGCTGTAAGATCCTGGGATGCTGATGGCTCTGTTGTGGGGTGTAGTAATAGTGGGGGTGGTGGAGATGTGTTGGCAGGTTTTGCATTTCTTGTCCTGGCATGGTCTGGATCCTTTTGGTGTGTTCTGGGCTTGAGGAAGTTTGCTTCTGGTGATGAGGTTGGCAAGGTTCGGTGCTTGTTTGAAGGCTAGGATGGGTGGCTCTGGGAAGATCTTTTTAAGAATAGGGTCTTTTTCTAATATGGGTTGCAATTTTTTGAGGATTTTCCGTACAGGTTCAAGGGAGGGGTGATACGTCATAACCAGCAGTGTGTGATTTGTGGGTGTTTTTCTTCTGTACTGCAGCAGTTCTTCACATGGTATCCAGGTGGCTCTTTCAAACGTGCAATCTACCTTTCTGGAGGAGTGTCCTTGCTGGATGAAAGCCTTTTTAAGATTGGTGAGGTGGCGATCCCGGGTGTTCTCTTCAGTACAAATGTGGTGGTATCTGAGGGCTTGGCTGTATATCACAGCTTTTTTGGTGTGTTTCGGGTGATTGCTGGTTCTGTGCAGATATGTATGTTGGTCTGTGGGTTTCTTGTATAATGTGATCTGTATTTTACCATTCTGGATACTGATCATCATGTCTAAAAAGGAGATGCTGGTGCTGGAGTATTCTA
>NW_005842929.1:353288-356525 GCF_000455745.1 Alligator sinensis
CACCAGAATGAATGCACACTGGAAATCCATCAAAGACAGAAACACTCAATTACCGGTGGGGGCACATTTCTCACAGGAGGGCCACTCTCTCTCCAATCTCTCAGTCCTGATCCTCAAGGGAAACTTACACAACACTTTCCAGAGATGAGCCTATGAGCTCCATTTCATCAACCTGCTGGATACTAGAGATCATGGACTAAACATAGACATTGGATTTTTGATACATTATAATCTGCCTGGCAACTGACTCCCCAGCCCAGCCCAGCTCCTGGCTTCTTTACTTTTCATTCCATCCAGGAAGACCACGCACCAACTGCTGAAGCTTCCTTAGCCTGACGAAGGGTTTTTGAACCCGAAAGCTTGCTTAATAACTATTCTCCAACCATTTGGGTTGGTCTAACAAAAGATATCAAATTCACCCAAGGAACCTTGTCTGCCTATGTCCTTAGACCAACACGGCTACAACCCAAACCCCCTTAATATATATACATGTAGTGTCATCCTCCCCCCACCCTCCCAACACAGAACAGCCAGACATATATGGCCACAACCAAAAGACTAGCAATTGATGTGAGCCTCATTAGTTTACCATGGCCAGATAGCTGGCATACAGAAAAGTACTGTGGGAAGCAGCACGTCATACAGGGTCCTCTTCCACAGCTAGGGCTGTTTTTCCCCCTCACATTTTTAACCATTCCCATGTGGACAATCACCCTTGTGTCTTTGCTTTTGTTGCTCAGAAGACTCCCCTTGGACCTCCAGCAAGAGTACACACAATAAGCTAGATAAAGTCCCTGTGATATTCACACTGATGTTTCTGCCATAGAAACACTGAAACTGACTACTGCAAGAGAGGTTAGCTAAAAAAAAAAAGAACATCAGAAAGGTAAACCCAGTAATGGGGATAAAATAAGGTGAAATGGAAGGGCAAGTGTGTATCTAATGCAGGGATCCCTGACCCACAACCTCTGAGGTCTTCTGCCATTGTTGTCACTCATAGGTTGACAGTGATTACATGCTTCCTTTCTCAGAGCAGCTTAGTTCCTTGCTCAGTCTTGCTGTCTGGGCCAGCAAAGGTTGGAGACTGCTACCTATTTACTAGCTTCCCTAGGCATAGGTGTTTGAGTGCTAAAACAGTGTATTTCTCTGATGAGGCAAGCATCTTGTAGTGCTCTTCTGCAGATTCCTTTGAGTGACTATGGAGTTTTTACAAGCTAACAAGTAATCTTATGGGCAGGCCAGTCTCACTATAATAATGATTTTACAGTACCTTTACTTCTGGATTATTATTTATGGAATATTCTAAATCTGATGATTTAGAATCTAAAAAAGTTGCCCACCCCTAAGAGCTTGCACTTCAGCCTTTACTTTGCAAACTAATATACAAGAGCATGGGTAACCCCAGCCAATTCCCTGTGGGAGCACATTTCTCACAAGCTATTCTCCAATCTCTCAGTTCTAATCCTCAAAGGGAATTTAAAACACCTTTCACAGACGAGCCTATGAACTTCACTTTACCAACCTACATAAAATCATGAACTAAATATAGACATTGGATTCATGATGACACATTATATGCTTAATATCTCTAGTACGTACTTGCTACATTCATTCCTCTTCCCCCCTCCCCAGTCTCTCACCCATTGACTACCTCAATTTACATTTTCACCGACTGGCTCTCACACGCATACCAATCTCTGGCTTCTTTATTATTCCATCCCGGAAGAGCACAGACCAACTGCAGATGCTTCCTCTGTCTGACCGAGGATACAATTGGAAAAATTATTTTTTGCAAGCTTTCAAGTACAACTATTTGAGTTGGTCTAATCAAAAATATCGGATTTACCCAAAGAACCTTGACTGCCTGTGTCCTTAGACCAACACGGCTACCCCTGAACCCAGTTAACTCCAAGCAGTGAAAAAGCATAAAGTAGGGCCACCCAAAAAACACCAGACTTGTTCGGAAACCACAAGATTTTATTTTGGGTTAATTTATTGGACTTCATGATTTCTGAGCTTCTTAGCACATTTGACTTACATTTTCAGGCTCTTTTCTGTAACAGTGAAGGCCAGTAAATTAGTCGTTTGGGTTTTTAATTAAAAAAAGGCTCCTGACAAAACAGCAATATCATGATCGTAACATGCAAACAACAGAGCATCCCTCCACTCCCAAAATGAAGCTGCCTGTGACGTGAAACATGGCAAGATGCTGTTCTACAGGGTGCACCACTGGGCATGGATAAGGGCAAAGGGCATGGGCACCCCTTCATCTTTTGTTTCATAGTTTCATAGTTGGTAGGGTCAGAAGGGACCCGAGGAGATCATCTAGTTCGACCCCCTGCCGTGACAGGAAAGAGCACTGGGATCAAACAACCCCCGCCAGATGTTCGTCCAGCCTCCTTTTAAAGACCCCCAGGCTAGGAGCCGGCACCACTTCTTTTCTAAGTTGGTTCCAGGTCCTAGCCACCCTGACAGTGAAATAGCGCTTCCTAATGTCTAGCCTGAAACTACCCTCCGCTAGCTTGTGTCCGTTGTTTCTTGTAACTCCGGGGATTGCTTGGGGGAACAGGAACTCTCCCAATGCCTGATGGTCCGCTGCATTTGTGTGGGGCCTGAAGGCAGGCCTGGCCAAGGGTTGCCAACTATGCATCTGCATCACATGGCAACGGGATGTTAATTGGGTGTGTACACTTTAGGTCAGGACGGCAAATGCACATTGCTATTACATTTGAAAAACCCCACTGGACTACTGTATACATCAGATTCAACATCTGATATTGATTGTAATGAATGCCCTATCATTTGTCTCCCGGGTGACTCTCAGCAGTCTGCTGGAGATTTATGTCCAATTCCTGGAGACGCAAGGGCAATAACCGGGGCTTGGCCCCCTAGCGTGGCCCGGCAGGCTATCCAGCTGGGAACTGTCACAGCCGTGCACCACGGGTGTAAGCACCAGCTGTGCGCCTGTAACGCGGCCGCTGCCCCGGTCCAGGGGGCGAGCAGGGAACGAGCAGGTCCTGCCCCACCCCGGAGCGCAGACACCCCGACCACGCCCGGCGGCAGCCAGGGGAAGGTGGGGGCCGTGGCGGGAGGGCTGTAGCTGCTTCCAGTCACAGCCTAGTCCCGATATCAGCCCCACCCCCACCGCCCGCTTCGCTCTGCCTCATTGGCTCTCCCCTGCCGCGCTACCCATTGGCTGAGGGGAGCCGTCACTCCAAACGGCCGCGGCCGCCGGGG
>NW_005842929.1:356903-369534 GCF_000455745.1 Alligator sinensis
TGCGCCGCGGTGCGGCCCCGTGGCCGTGCCCCCTGCCCCGCTCAGGGGGCCCTCGGGCACGGCCGCGGGCTGCGCCCCTCTGTGGCCCTGGCCTCTTCTCCTGTCGCGGTTTCTCAGCATTTGCCACCCACGGGCTTGGGAGCCCGGCTCTGCTGGTAGTAAATGGCCGAGTCGGAGGGGCTCAGAGTTGCAGGCCGAGCCGGCAGGGCTTTGGGTCCTGGAGCTGCTCTTGAGGGTTGTCCCAGCTGCAGCAGCACAGGCCGGACGCGATGGCAGTGTCTGAAGTCTTTCCAAGCGCTGTAATGTTGGAAGAGTGAGAGGTTCTGCAGCCTGGGATACAAGGTCTTTATTCTCCCCCGAGTCGTTTTGGGCGAGGTTGAGGCACTAGGTCAGTCTGCAGGCCAGATCAGACCTACAGGCGAGACAAGCACCAAATTGAGCACGCCAGCGTGGGCAGTTCATGCATCGCTTGCCCTGACCACCCCTAAGTGCTGCATGTGGGTGGGGCTGGCAGAGGGCATGCTCTGTAGAAGGTGTCAGCACTAGGTCAGCCTCGCATGCTAGCTCTGGTGCATGGGTACAATCTGGACCTGCTTCGGACCCAGCATGCGGAGCCAACTTGGCAAGGTGCCACATGCAGCACGTGCCCTTAGATGATGCTTGTAAGAGATACCAAAATTACTTGTGTTACCTCTAATTTTATATAAAATAATAGAATCACAGAGAAGTAGGGCTGGAAGGGACCTCCAGAGGTCATTTAGTGGGCCCCCCCCTTGCCTAAGGTAGGATCATCCCTATACAAACTATCCTACACAAATCCATAATCTGAACTCATTTTTCATAAAACTACTGTCAATTTGAACACAAGACATAACACCTTAATCTACCACAGGTAAAGTAGGGGAGCCACAACAGCTGATGTTCTGTACCCCCTGCCCTCCCATTTTCCATACATTAAATATATACTGTTCTAGATCAGTGTTTTATACTACTCCAAAACTAATACTAAAGAGTGTATAGATTGTATTGACTAGGGATTTTTGCAGTTCAATGTTAATGTGCCCTTTCATCTGGGCATTATAATTTTTTAATAACATAACACTTCCTTTTCTTAGAGACTTTGTTATTTTGTATTTGTGCCACCGCTAGCACAACGGGGTCCTTGTTCATGACTAGGATTCCTAGGAGCCACAATAGTCATATTGGTAGTTGTAATAAATTATTTTGTGAGTGGTCTTTAACTGAGATGAGGAATATAATATCTGCTTCTCCTTTGTGACCAAAGACTGCGTACTAAGCGGTTATCGGAAACTTAAATAGCTGACCTCTATACAAACTGAATTGCATAATTTAACCAGTTCAGTTATTTTCATAATTTTTTAAAAATCTTTTCCTTATTCATTAGGTGCTGTTTGTCATATGTTTACAAGGCCAAATAATATCTCATTTTCTTCTACGACCAGGTGACCTATCACCTGGACAAGGGAGAAGAGATTGATGTCATATATCTTGACTTCAAAAAAGCCTTCGATCTGGTGTCCCATGATCGCCTCTTGGGGAACCTGGCCAATTGTCGCCTTGGGTCCTCCACGATCCACTGGCTGGAAAATTGGCTCCGGGGTCGGACCCAGAGGGTAGTAATTGATGGAAGTCACTCATCGTGGTGTCCTGAGACCAGTGGGGTCCCCCAAGGTTCTGTCCTTGGACCCATACTGTTCAACATCTTCATTAATGATGTGGACCCTGGAGTCAGAAGCGGACTGGCCAAGTTCGCCGATGACACCAAACTTTGGGGCAAAGCATCCACACCAGAAGACAGGCAGGTTATCCAGGCTGACCTGGACAGGCTCAGCAAGTGGGCGGACGAGAATCTGATGGTGTTCAACGCTGATAAATGCAAGGTTCTCCACCTTGGGGGAAAAAAAACCCGCAGCATCCTTATAGGCTCAGCAGTGCTATGTTGGCTAGCACTATGGAAGAAAGAGACTTAGGGGTCATCATTGACCACAAGATGAACATGAACCTGCAGTGCAATGCGGCGGCTAGTAAAACGACCAAAACACTGGCTTGCATCCATAGATGCTTCTCAAGCAAATCCCGGGACGTCATTCTCCCCCTGTACTTGGCCTTAGTGAGGCCGCAGCTGGAGTATTGTGTCCAGTTTTGGGCTTCACAATTCAAAAAGGATGTGGAGAAGCTTGAGAGAGTCCAGAGAAGAGCCACGCGCATGATCAGAGGTCAGGGAAGCAGACCCTACGATGACAGGCTGAGAGCCCTGGGGCTCTTTAGCCTGAAAAAGCGCAGGCTCAGGGGTGATCTGATGGCCACCTATAAGTTTATCAGGGGTGACCACCAGCATCTGGGGGAACGTTTGTTCACCAGAGCGCCACAACGGATGATGAGGTCGAATGGTCACAAACTACTTCAAGATCATTTCAGGCTGGACATAAGGAATTATTTCTTTACAGTCCGAGCCCCCAAGGTCTGTAACAGCCTGCCACCGGAGGTGGTTCAAGCGCCTTCATTGAACACCTTCAAGATGAAACTGGATGCTTATCTTGCTGGGATCCTATGACCCCAGCTGACTTCCTGCCCTTTGGGCGGGGGGCTGGACTCGATGATCTTCCGAGGTCCCTTCCAGCCCTGATGTCTATGAAATCTATGAAATATTCTCATTTACTTTGATTTAATATGATTTGCATTGATTTAATATGTCATACACTCTTAAACTTCATTAGATGTACTCTGGATTTTCATTGTTGTAACTAAAAGCTTGGTTTGAATAAAGCATCTTTAGTTCTTTAAACAATTCACTCATGCAAAAATATTAAATAGTTCACAAGAATCTATAGGGAAGCAAAGTCCTAAAATAAAAGGTAGAGTATGGTTGTGAATTAAACTGATATAGGAGAGAGTGTCTAGAAATAAATAATTAGTGTTTATCATGACAATATTAACAGCAAAGTTGTATTTGAGGCCTGTTTAAATATACTTTAAAATTTGTAGAAAAATTACAGAGTGAAGTGGCAACATTTGCAAATTAGACCTTTATATCAAAGTAGTAGAGGTTAAGTGATGATGAAGGTCATTTGAAGGTCTTCTGAAATTTCTGCTCTTAAAATTGTTCCTGCTCCTGAGGAAAAAATCCACTCTTGTTTCTGTAGAGTCTTTTCCATTTAGTGAATTTATGCCTTGTCTTGGGTAAGCTGACATGGAATATTTGGAAATAATGAACAGATTTTTGACATTACGTTCCATTTTCTTGAGTAAACTGGAGAAACGCATTTGAGTCTGTATGGAATTCTGTAGGTTAGATGTGCAACTGATTGGATATTGTGCTCAGAGTAGCAATCAGCACCTTGATGTCAAACTGGCAGGAGAAGTATTGGGTGTGGTTCCCCGTATATCTGTCCTGGGTCTGGTACTATTCATTATTTTCACTGATGATTTGGAGGATGGAACTGTGTGTGTGCTCATTAAGCTTGATGATGGTATCAAGCTGAGCAAGGAATCAGCTTGGATTAAGAAAGATCTTCATAAATTGGAAAAAATATCTGAAATAGATCTGATGCAATTCAGTAACAATGAGTATTAAGTACTGCAGTGAGGACAAAACAATAAAATACACAAAGGCTAAGTAGGGGCCAGCTGTCTAGGCTGTAGAAAAGGACCTGGGGGCCATCGTAGATCATAAACTGAATATAAGTCAACATATTGTTTTGCAAAATATTAGCAAGCTATTAACAGTTGTATGCAAGTCATAGGAAGCGATTTTACAAGTCTTATTCAGCTCTGGTGAGGTATCACTTGGAGCGTTGTGTCCAGTTTTGGACAAATTTGAGACGGCTCAGAGGAGAGCAACAAAAATGTTTAGAGGTCTAGAAAACAGGACCTGAGGAAATGTCGGAAGAATCCAGATTATTTAATTTAGAGAAGAGAAGACCGTTTGTGTTGGTGATGGTGGGTATAAGTCTTCAAGTACCAAAAGGATGTTTATAAAGGCAATGGCGATAAATTATTTTCATTGTCCGTGGGGGTGAGAGGTGGGACAAGAAATAACGGGTTTAAATTGCTACAAAGGAGATTTAGTTTTGATAGCAGGCAGAACTTTCTAACTATAAGGATAATTAAGCATCAGAACAAATTATGTAGAGAGGCTGTAAGGTTTCTGTTTGTGGAAATGTTAATGTTCAGGTTAAATTATGTTTATCAGGGTTGATCCTGCCTTGATCTGTGGCATGGGCAGCTTCTGTGTGTGGCACACAGCAGATCAAGGAGGGTACAGGCAGCACAGCAACAGATAGAGCAGGAAGAAAAAAGCAGAACATCAGATTGGGCAGGTTATGGTGATCAGTTTGGCACTTGAGGAAGGTATAGGTTTAATTTATAGCACACCTGGCACCCATTGGATGTTACGTTATTTCAAGGTCCTTTCCAGTGTGGTTTTTTTTTTTTATTCTGTGGTACTGCAAGAATACCATTTGACATTGGTTTATTCATATCTGATGTGCTTTGATCCCAAGTTCTACATGTATATATTTCTCTTAGGCATTTGACCGTGGTTATCTGATTTTAAAAAATACTACACAGAATTTATTGTACGTATGGAAACTAGTTATTCTTCAAGTAAGTGTGAATGGAATGGAATGGAGCACATTGTAGTAGGATTCTACAGGGATCCATTCTTAATTGAATGTCAGCATTTTAATTGGAGATCTGATAGAAATAAAACTTTGCTGGCATAACTCACAGGGATGAAAATTGATGAAGTGTTAATTATTAATGGGGCAGGCCATTTCTGCTGAGCTGCATGGTTTACTTGCTAACATGACCAAAATTTGTGGTAATATAGCCAAGTACAAGATCAAAAAATTAGTAGGCCACATTTTAACTAACTGAACAGTACTTGGAGGTCTTGATCCAAATACTGGACCCATGAAATAGTTGTTGATGAAATGTCAATGTGTTTTTGTAATTAAGAAAACTAATGGGGATCTTTAGAAGTATAGGCAAGGGAATTATCAGTAAGTGTATTTGTAAGGGTGGTATTACTTTTGTATATGTCATTAGGGAGACCTGCTGAAATACTGAAGTTTGGTGTTTGCACTGTAAAGGATGCTAACAAGTAGAAGAAGGCTTTTTGAAGAACTAAACACAAAAACTGGGATTTCAAAAACAGTCTAATAGAGACCTAGGAAGCTCAGTTTATTTAGTTTGTGCAGGAAAAGGTTAAGAAGCAACTTGATCGTGGTCTCAGAGTATCAATGTGAGGAAGAGATTTCTGATAGTGACACTTGAATTAAACAAGATGGGGTGCAGTGGTTGAAAGGTGAACCTAAGCAAATTCAAAACAGTCAGAAAACACAAACATTGAGGGTAAATATTAAAACAACCAACAGAGAGAAGTACAGTATTGGGTGCTCTGCCACTTGAAGCCTTAAATCAAGATTGGATAAAATTGGAGTGCATTGGGGTAGATGAATTTCAATTTTCTTGTTTTAAATACAAGAGAAATTGGCATTTGTTGTAAATATGATACAAGCTATGTGCTTATCAGTTTTGTATTTGAAAGTTTTGTATTATTGTAAAAGAGGACCTGGACTAGCACTTTCAGCATGTTGAGCTTAATATTTTACAGAAAAATCTTTAAAAGATGACATTCTACTTAACTTGGGAAGCTAAGAAGTAAGTTTAAAGCACTGCATTTAGTAATCTAGTGCAAGAAAGTAAAGAAATGATATAAGTTAGGTAAAAATATAATTAACTTGAATTTCTGGTTAAGTGAATATGTACTGTTTGTGAGATACGGAAGGAATTCTTGTCACTTGTTCTATAGACTTCATTTTTTGTGGAGTAATCAGTAGGCGTCACCCATGAAGGTATTTTTTTGACTTGGCAAGCCATCTTATTCATATTTGGTAGATGAAATCTGTATAGTTTATCAGAGAGAGAGCAAAAATCATTATAGGAAAAATGACTTGAATATATGTTTGGGGAACCTACAGTTTGAAAAACAAAACAACAAGTCTTTTGCCTCTCGTACGGAACACAAAAGAGTTATGAAATCTGTACTTTTTCAGACGGAGAAAGTTTGCAAGAATGATTGTAGCAAGACATGAGTCATGTGTATTTATTAGACTTAACACTACCATCATATAAAATGACATTCAGCTATATAGTTATGCCTTCAGGTGCAAAGGAGCAAGAAGATAATATAAAGAATCCCTTAAACTCTCCACTGTTTTATAAAGAGTGTTTTTTTTTTTTCCCCCCACTTACAGGGTAAAATTCTGTACAAAGTACGGTGGAAGGGATATACCTCAGACGATGATACATGGGAGCCAGAGGTGCATCTAGAAGACTGTAAAGAAGTGCTGCTTGAATTCAGGAAAAAAATTGTGGATAAGCCTAAACCTGTTAAGAAGGACATACAGGTATGTCTGCTCTCCCTCTGTATTCCACTAAAGACATCCTTGTTTTCTAGATCTCATTTTCTGATCTAAAAATGTTCTGTAAATTGTGTGCCAGCCCTAGAATATAATAAAAACTTCCTTGCAGTGGAATAACTATGTTTGTTTGGGGTTTACTATTGTTAGCTTGGGTAAATTTAAATTACTTTTTAAATTGTGAAGAATGCCATGGGCATCCTATTATATCTAAATTATTACTGGTTCTCCTTGGTTAACTAGTATTGCACTTACGCTCTGGTTTGTATTTTCATATTGTTTCTTTCTCTGTTGTTTGATTAATTGAAAACATTTCTAGCACTTTAGCTTTTGATATATATTTATTGTATCTGAACCATGTACATCTGTGTGTTAAAGTCTCCTATGCCTTTTTTTTCCTGATGACCTAGATATCCTTCCACTGTAAGACAGGTGGGCAAAATATGGCCCACAAGCTGGATCTGGGCTGCCAAGGGATTTTACCCAGCCTGCGGTGGGTTCCTCAGTCCCACCCGGCCCAGGCTGTAACATGTGCAGCCAATCCTGCCACACCCAGGCCCACAGTGAGACTGGGGCAGGGTTGAAACCAGACGGTTTCCCGGTGGTGGCAGCTCCTTTCGGCTGCTGCTGCTAGTGCGGTCACCACCACCAGACCTGGCATCCTGGCCTGTCTGCTCGCATCCTGCAACGGGTGCCAGTTTCAAGGGCAGAAGTGTGTACAAAGCAAATTGTAGCTCTGCCCCAAGCCCTGGCCTCATGCCATAAGGTCCTGGCCCTGCCCACCCATCCTGCTCCCAGGTCAGCTCCCTGCCTGCCTATGGCCCCATCTTATCTTCCCAACTGAGCAGGCCCTGCCTGTGGGGTCTCAGGCCAGTCTCCATGGAGACCCTGGAGCTGGGACCAGGATTGTCAGGTGGTGTCAGTGCAGAGCCAGGCCTGGGGCAGAGCCACTTAGGGAGTTTGGGTGAGCTGTTGCAAGGGAGGGGGGTTCTTACCTGGCCTGCAACAGCTCACCCAAATTCCCTAAGTGGCCTTCCAGCCCAACTAATTAGTACCCACCCCTGCTGTAAGACCTCTTAAACGAAAACATTCATTTTGTACACTTCTAAATCCTCATTGAGAGGGTAACTGGATTTCTGAAATTCTGTGAATTGTTGAAGCTATCTTCTGAAAGCTAGAATTTTGGGTAGGAACTTTTTCTGGTCAACAATAATAGTGTTCATGCTATAGCAGTGGAAAATAATAAGCACAAAATGTGAAGTCTGATGTCAGTCTTACCACAATTCTTTTTTAGACTAAAATTTGGGGAAGATGGAGTAGAAGAGGAGTGAGGAGAGCACTGTAGTGAATCTCTTCCATTTAAAGCACTGTTCTTTTACTGATTTATTAAAAAAAACCCAAAACTAAACCCTGTTGCTGCTGTTTGCCTGAGATGGCTTTTATGTGTTGGGCAAGGGATTAATTCAGCTCATCCAGATTGATACCAGTTTCTTTGCAAAGCCTAGCTAGGACTATGTAAACATTACAGGGCCAGTCTGCTTAATCAGCAGTAAGCAGGCAATTAATATTTCTCATACCACCTTTTCCACTGTGGGTCCTTTCCTCACTAAATTCCTTTTTTTTTTTTTGGTTTTAAAGTACTTTGTTCTTGCTGCTGAGGTTTGTTTGGTTGGTTGTTTCAGCACTTTTCCCATATGTGCCCCTACTTCATGTGAAGTAACAATAATAGGGGATGAGCACATGGCTCTTGTAGGGTTTTTATGGAGTCTTTCCCTCTCCTCTGGAGGAACAGTAAATAATCTTCACAATATGAAGTCAGTTACTATTGCGGAGGCTCCAAATTAGGTTTTTGCTTTATTTTGGTGCCTATTATAGCCATGCAGACATACCCTGTCTCTGAAGTATTTTTTCTCTCTGTGCCTGTTGTTTTTACTTCCAGTGGTGGCATAAATTGATTTGGATAAGTGAGTTTGAGTGTGAACCACTGCTACATATTTCAGATGTTGAAAAAGAGTTGAAAAATCAGGCTAGTTCAAATACAGGCTAGTGTAAGACCGTATGTTATTGATGGGGCTAAATACCTACACTATTTTGGGTAGTAAAGGTTTCTTCATTTTTTTTCCACTTTTTATTTTTTTTTGTTTATAGAAGCTGTCTCTAAACGATGACTTATTTGAGGCAGAATCTGACAGTGACTGGCAAAGTGAAACAAAAGAGGATGCATCACCTAAGAAAAAAAAGAAAAAATCAAAAGATGGAGAGGATAGAAGCCCAGATGATCAGAAAAAGAAAAAGTCAAAGTCTGCAAAAGTCAAAGACAAACCCAGAATAGAACGTGAAAATTCATCTGACAGTTTGGTTTTAGATTCAAAGCCAAAGAAAAGGACTTCAGAGACTAGGGAAGATTCAAAAGATTCTAAGAAGCAAAAGAAAGAAGATTCTAAAGAATTCAAGAAAAAGAAGGGAGAAAGTAAAGATTCAAAGGCAAAATTTAAAGAGGATTCTAAAGAAAGTAAAAAGCTACGTAAAGAAAAACATGGTGACCTTCAGTTTGATTCTGAGTCAAGTGCTCTAGATGATTCATTTTTTCCAGCAGGTGATAATGAAAATTCAGATTTATGTTCTGAAAGTAAAGAGGAGAAACAAAAGGTAAAAAGTGGAAAAGAGAAATCAGAGCAAGAAATTGTTCAGAAGGACTCCTTTGCTGATAGGCAGCTAGATGGGTCGGCCAGTACTGAGGAGGATAGTATTGAACTTAAGGTTAAGAGAAAGAAGAAAAAACTTAAAAAACATGAAGATTACAAAGAGGAAAGTAGAAAAGTAGAAATGAAGGACACCCCTTTAGAGAAGAAAAGCATACACAAAAAACAAAAAGTTCAAGAAAAAGTCAAAGCTTCTACAGAAGTAGATAAAGTGTCACCTACGCCTGCTCCGGTGCAGAGAGCTTCAAAATTAAGTACTGATGAGAGAGGGCGCAGGTCTACTGATTCAACTGGAGAGGTAAGCAGTGTTAATAAACTGAAAAACAAACAGTTTAAATCAGACTGAGAAAAATACAGATTGGAGAGATAATGAGGATAAGATGAGAGAGAGGCTGACTGCACTGTCTGTAGGTATGACTCTGGAAAAGTTTTCCCCAGATTCTGAACATAATAAAGGAGGGAGTATGGTAGGAGAGAAGTTTGCCTCTAAATGTGATCTAAATACAGAGGACATATGAAAGTAAAGAGGTACCTTCTATAAGCAAATCTAAACTTGTATTTCAAAACTTAGCTTGATGTATAAATTTAACTTGTCTCCTTTATTTAGTGTTCATCAGGGTATGAATTTCTCCACTTTTGTTATTTTCAGTTCAGCAAGGTGGTGGGTAAATTTAACTTTAAGAACTTTTATGTTGCCTGTTTTAGGCACTTATTGCCTACTTTCCATACTTACCTTTAATTTGACGCCGTTCTTATTTCTATGGTAAGACATTCAGCCTTCTGCTGATTGGACAATCAACAGTATGAAGTGTTCTTACATGGGATGGCTAATGTGCAGCCCCTCCCAAAGGCCAAGCCAGTGGTTCTCTACTTTTTTAATTTGAGACCTCTCAATAGACTTGAGGTACCCTTAGGAAAATTGTAGCTCTTAATTTCCTTCATTTTTTCACTACAGAAAAATAATAGGGCAGTTTTTCTGAGAGAAACTCAGAAAGACAACAACATGTTTGAATGCTTTTGACACAATTCCTCTTTGAAAACTCTGGGTTCATCTTGTGAATGATGTTTGCACCCAACAATTCTAACTTTGCATGGCACCCCACATCATCTCTGAAAGGATCTCGGGGCACCCTGGTTGAAAATTACTGGGCATAGAATACCACTGCTGTAACTTATGTGTATTGGCATCTAACTAGGAATTAAAATCCTAATATCACTTGTAAACTGGAGACTCCCAGATAGATGTTCAGTGGTTTTGCCTTGCTAGAGTTTTTCTATAATTTTTGAAGTGTAGAAAATACAGAATAAAATCTTAAAAGTGAGCATTTAATATATTCATAAACTTCAGATACAGGCTAATCTAAAAACATTTCTGTATCAGTCCATTCTCCTTTGCTTTAAAATATTATTATGTTTAGAGGTGCACTGATAAAGATTTTCTTGGCTGATACTGATAGCTAATTATTAACCAGTCAGGAGTGGGACAGAGACATGGGCAGCGAGGGGGGGAAGGGGAGGTGGCTCCCTGTCACTGTGCACACCCCTGGGGGAAGCATGGCAGGGCATGTTTCTCCACCTCCCCACTGGATTTGTGTATGGGCCAGAGCAGAGTGCCCCAAGCAGGGGTAGTGCTAGGGGTCAGGCTTGGGGAGTTATAGCCACCCCAGAATTCCCTACAGGGCCCCCCCCGCCTGCCCCATGCAGCTGACCCTGCACTGAGCACCCCGGCTCAGCCCCCCTGGGAAGAGGCTGGCACGGTGTAGGTAAAAGCTCTGTTAAGCATAAACATGGTTAATCTATAGACCTGTGGACAGAGCAGAGTCCTTTTTAAGTGTTTTAAATCCTTAGTGTAGAGCAGTTCTTTGACCTGAGTAGTTAGCCAAAATTCAGGGTCTTCCAGGTTATTTTCATTGGGAAAGGAAGTTGTAATTGAGTCAGGTAGTAACAGGGATTTTTTCTTGTAGCTACAAGTCACACTAAACTCACTATTGACTCCACAACTCAGTGCAGTTTCAGGCTGTTTTAAGTTTCCTTGCAACATCTCTCAGCCCCTCTAATTTTTCTGCTTGTTTTTCTCTGACATGCAAACAGAACTGTTTTCAGTGTAGTTAGTTCCTTAGCTCCCTATGTTTCCTCTATAGTTACCAGCAAAACCTCCTGAGTCATGCAGTTCAGCTTCTGTTCAAGACTGCCATATGCCGGCATTCATGGTGTTGCTGGATGAGGGGTGCAGAGCTGGTCTGCAGGCTGGATCAGGGCCACAGGTTGGCCCCAAGTGTCAAAGCCAGCATGTTCCCTAGACTGGCCCTGCATGCCATATATAGTGTGTGCACCAGCTCCAGTCCTGTGCTCTGCATGCAGTACATGCTGGCTCTATCCCTGCATGCGGTATGCAGCATGTGTTGGTTGACTCCTTTGCTCGCTTCAGCGCATGGAGCTGGTTTGAAGGCCTCACCCATCCCAGCCCCAGTTGTAATGCACAGGGCTGGTCCAGCATAAACCCCACATGCAGCATGCACCCTGGGCTGGCTCTGCATGCAGCATAACTGTCCCAGACCAATGCACATATGGTGCATGCCAGATTGGCTCATCATGCAGGGCTGGTCCAAGACCTACAAGCAGCGCTGTGGGTGGTGCTGGGAGGCGGGCTATGGAGTGGGCTACAGCCACCCCAGAATTTGTCATAGACCCCGCTCCCAGTGCTGCCACCACCCACCCTGCCCCTGCCTGCCTCAAACACAGCCCCAGCCCAGCCCCCACTGGGAAGAGACTAGTGCAGTCTCTAGCCTGCCCTGGGCAGTCTGCCCTCACCTCACATACAGATCCAACGGGCACTTCCTGCTTGCCTCCCTCTCCCAATGCCTCCCACCAGGGATGTGCACAGCAGTGGGAGCTGGGCCACCCCGCCCCCGGAGTTGCCTGTAGCTCTGCCCTGTGCCCCACCCTGCCCGGGGTGGGCAGCACCTGCCCCAGCCCTACTCCCTCCCTCACTGTGAGGGCCTTGATCTGCATGCCCAATGCCCCTTCCCCCCCACAGATTTACTGGCCAGATGCTGCTCTCCAAGCTGCTGGGCTGCATTCCTGGCCACCTGCATGCTGTGGCTGCATGTATGCAAGCAGTATAATCGGTGACACTAGCCAATTGTCCATCAAGAATGATGGGAGGGGGGGCTGCAGCTGGGGACAGAGGCCTGCATCTGGCCCCACCCTCCCCCACCTTCGGGGCCAGGCCTGCTCCCCCTCTTTTACCCCCCACAGTCGCTTGAGAGCTGGAGCCAAGCCATGCCCCCCATTCTGTCTGCTGGCCCCGCCCTGCCATCTGCTCCGTTTCTGCCACCTGCAGGGTTGGGGAGGCCAGGGCCAGTGGCTCTGGCCTTGCTTGGTGGGGGGAGCACTGCTGGCCCATCTGCTCTGTTGCCACCGCCGGGGAGGCGGGGAAGCCAGAGGACCAGGGCCAGGCTCACTCCCCAGCCCCTCACCCCC
>NW_005842929.1:369654-394708 GCF_000455745.1 Alligator sinensis
AACCCCATTCGTCCCCCCTCTTGCACTGCTGCCTCTGCCTCCTCCACCAATTTTCCTTTTATCAGTGCTGATCTGATATGGATCGATATATCAGTACACCTTTATTTAATAACACTCCAAATGTAAGCCTTGTTTAACACTTTCAGGAAATAATTTTTAATTTAAGGTGTATTCAGCCAAAAATGAGGTTGGCAGACAGAACTTGTTTACATTAATTTCTAAATAAAAAATCTTTTCTGACCAGTTACTGTTCCTTCGCGCGCCCCCCCCCCCTCTTCCCAAGCAAGTGTTGCAAATGTAAACCAGGAAGCATAATTGAACCTCAGACAATAAATGTTATCTAATCTAAGTTAGTATATAAAGTTTTCAGCAGTAGTTAAAGAGAAGACTTGTCAGCAGTCGTGGCTTAATTTATTGAAGCCAAAGTTAGAAATCAGTAAAAATAAATAAATTAAATAAATAAATAAAAATTGCTAGTATCAAGCAAAAATTTTAAAAGCAATGTGGTGTTCTCCAAGTTGAAGGTTAAAGTTTTTGGATAGTGAATTATAGTCGCTTACCAAAAAAAATGTTTGGTATAAGTTTTCATTGCATACTAGCATGCATTCAGCATAACCATTTTATTTTAATTTTTGTTACCCTTTACGTAGGTAGAAGTGAGGAAAGTTTTGTCCTTGCTTGTCATGATTGGTCTAAATTGTATCATAAGCTTTTTGTGGCAGGGGCTGTTTCTTATTATAAAGAACCTATCCAACTTAGGGCATTGTGAAAATAGAAGGCCAGGGCCTCATTTTTAAATTTAAAAATGCTTTCTAGCCTCCTTTATTGTGAAGTCGTAGCATTACAATTCATTGTGCTGTCATCGTTTCCCAATTTTGTTCTGTGCAACTTTGAGTAATACTAATACTGGTGTCTTACTGTGTGAACAGGCATTCATTATAAATTGGACTGTAGGTACTACGGACATCTCATATAACTGTGGTCCTCTCAGTTGGTGATAACTTACTGTCGGTTTGGTCTTGGTTTTGAATCTGTAAATGGGACTGAATGACTGTATCTCATTACTGATCTCTTGGTCTGTGCACTCTGTCTTCTACCTCAGACTGTTTTTTCTTAGTGATTGCTGTAGCAGAAGAAATGCGGAACACTATACTTGGATGTGGACTGGTGAAAATGCCTTTCATTTTTTACCTATAGTACTTATCTTTTGTCTTCAATACCAGGAAAAGGAAGCAAAGAAAAGTGAAACAAAAGAGAAACCCCAGAAAAGATATGATTCTGAAAAGGAAGAAAAAGGCAGAAAAGAACACAAGGGACTGAAAAGTAAGTGAAAAACACTGGATCATAACAGAGGAAGTAAAAAAAACCAAACCAAAACAAAAACTTTAGATCTTTCTTTTCATTTAACTAGGGCAGAATATAGTTCCATTATATTATAATGCACATCAGAAATTTAGTTGGTGCTAAATTTGCCTTATAGTTCATTCTGGTAGCCCTTCAAAAAGGAAAAGATAATTCACAAATTTTATTTAGCAGTCTTGATCCTTTATAATTTCAGAATCCTTCTATTTTATAATGTGAGTCTTAGAACACCAAATAATTCTCTTCTCCACTATGACTTGCCTGTGCAGATTCTTGTCCCCTCCCCCATGATGGTATCACTGTGCTCTCATCTCATTGTTACAGCAGCAAACTTTGTGCTCATATCCATTTTTAACACTTAATATTTCAGGAGCTGTTGTAATGATACAGTGAATATATGCTTTGAATGTTAAGAGAATATTCACTTGCTTCTGAAATATTTTTGGTCCATTTCAGTCCTGTCAGCTCTCAAGAGGCTGAACTGTCTCCACAGTTGTAGCCAAGATTGGCTGTTGCAGCCCTGAGAATAAATTAATTGAAGGCTAATAAGCTGCATTTCACAAAGACAGAAAGGCCTGGAAGTAATTTTTTTGCTTGGTATAGTGATAGATTTTCTTTTTAAGCAGTATTACAGGGCAACAATGTTATTGCCTCTGTTTAGCTTAGTCAATTGTAAAACAGATGTATACATTTTACTAATGTTTTTATAACTAAGGGAGCCTGCCATAACTTCTACTTCCAACAGGGTCCAGGAGATCCTTTCTTCAAAAGGATTAGCATATTTACTCAAATCCAAGACCAACCCTCTCCTCCTCTGTGCCCCCCCCCCCCCCAACATGGAAGCCCCTCATCTTCGATTTGAGTGCAAAGTGGGGTGGCAGGCAACTGCTGCAGCTCTGGCTGTGGCCTCAGCCCTGACCTGGGGTCAGAGCTGCTAATTAGATTCTATATTTGGAAAATTATAACCAATCTATAAATTTCCCATGTATAGAATTGAATTGTTTATGGGGATGGGTTGTCTTAAATTCAGTCGTCTTGGATTTGGGGGAATATGGTATGGTTCTGTTCAGATCTTGAAGTTAGGAACATTAGGAATCTTTGTGTTCATTTCCAACCCAGATTAAACACATTGTAAAATATTCATGTCTGCATTCATAAATGAGCAATTTATGAAGCGAATGTTGGGATACATTGAATATAGAGCACTCATTTTCAAACTGCCTTTTTATGTCACTTCTGCTGCTGCAGAACCCCTACCTCCCCAATCCTGAAGACTGATGCGGAGCCAGGCAACCTGCTCTCACACTGCCTCTCAGACTGCTCTGCCATTATCCCCAATCTCTTTGTGGAACCCCTTGCAACTTATTATGGAACGCCAGGGTCCCAACAGTTTGAAAGGCACTGCCCTAGAGTATATGTTGATGCTTACTTCACCTTTGTCACTGTTTACAACAGGAACAGCAAATCATTGAAGTTATTCAGTCGTTAACTTTCTTTGTGTGATTGTGCATGTTTATTTCACTCTAGATGTGTGCAATATACCAGACAAAAGCTTCCTGCTGTAGTGTGTGTTATAGCAGTTTGCGTCCCATGTGTCATTCTGCTGCATTCGAGGCTGTAAAGGCCTAAGCTGCACCAGCCCCTTCCGTTCCTTCTGACCACCCTTGGCTGAGTTGTGGAGCTCTAATGTGCTCTTAATTTTTTTTTTTCTGATGAGCAACTTTGTTTTAACTATTCTGTCATAAGAGAGAATGTATTGCTTTAAAAAAAATCCTGAAGGAATCTTTGTTGCTCAGGGCTTGAGGCACTTGGCACTGCCTCTAGAATACAGAAGTGCCTGTGCTTCGAGTATTGTATTTTCCTGCGGTTTCTTGTACACTTAGTTCTATACCCTTTCTTACTGCTTATTGTGTCTCAGTGCTCACTTCCAAGAAACCTCCAAGTACTGTGTCCAACATGAGATTGGTATCCATGTCAGCAATGCCTTTGGTACTGAGGCATCTTGCTTCTGCCTCACCCGTGCTAATGGGTTATACTTTATCCTTTCATTTGACTTTCAGCACAGATACTGCAATTAGAGCAGTCGCTAGGCAGGGGCCTAGGGGCTACAATTTAACCCCTCATGGCTGATAGTTAGCCCTGTTCTAATGGTTAATTTTGCCAACAGTGGATTTATTCAGCCTTTGGTCCGCTATATTCCCCCAGATTGTTTTCTACAATACTGCAGCCTAACCAGTTATTCCCTGCTTTTTATTTTATATTTACATCAGAATGCAACAAGGGCTTAGACTTGTATATGTTAATTGGACATGAACAGTTTTCACTAAATCTGGTTTTTGTGTTTGCATGTGTGACCTTATATCATATCTGGCTCCAGGGCTTCTTTCTTGATAACCTATAAATTCAGTGTAAATTTATCTATGCTCAGCCAGTCACCAGGACCATCTCACACGACAGTTTTTCCAGCAGCTCATATATGTAATTTTCATAATGTTTCAACTACATTTTAGGTTTAAAGGACATCAAAAGTGCATTTGATTTATTTAATGTGACTTCAGAAGAAAAAAATGAGTATTCTGAGAATAACCGCAAAAGAGAAGAGTCTACTCTGGACTATAAGTTCATGGACGAGTTCAAATCAAAAGAAAATAGACTATACAAGGAAAGGAGGAGCATAAGAGATGAAACGGATACCTGGACTTATATCGCTTCAGAAGGTGATCGGGAAGTACTGGATGTATGTCAAATGGAAGAGAACTCTGGTAAGTGTTGAAAACCAATCTAATTATAATTGGTAGGGGTGCACCAATAAAGGTTTTCTTGGTTGATACCGATAGCTGATTTATTAATGGGCCATATTGGCTGATACCGATCTGATAACCGATTTACAGGAATGCAGCTGGGCAGTTTGGAGAGCAGCACCCTACAGGTAAGTCTTGAGGGGACGGGATGTGTTGTGGGGGCAGCAGATTGAGGCCTCCATGGTGAGGGAGGGGGTGGGTCTGGGGTTGAGGGCGCTGCCCAGCCAGGGTGGTAAAAGGGACCTGGGGCAGAGTGAGATGGAACCGCAGGTGGCTCGTTTAGGGGATCAGCATCCCGGTGCTTAAAAATGACAATGGGGGCGTTTGAACTAAAGCTCGTCAAATGAGCTTTAGTTCAAGTGCTGCTGCCACCATTTTTAAGCGCAGGGACGCTTTTAACCAAAGCCAAGCAGGGTGAGGGCAGATGTGGACTACCCTCTCGGGGCTCTCTGCTCTGCTGCCTTTGCCCTGGAGGCTCCACATTGGCTGTGTGTCCCCTGCCTGCCTGGCAACAGTGGGGGTAGTGAATTGTGCCTTCTGGTGCTGGGTGAGCAGGGGGACATGTGGGTGATGCTGGGCCCCTGGGGCAAAGGCAGCTTAGTGGAGAGCCCCAAGCCCACAGTGGGCAGCTTGGATCTGCTCTGCACACGCATCTGGAGGGGCACATGGCCCCCCATGCCTCACCTGGGGGGGTGCATACAGCAGTGGAGAGCTGCCCCCAACCTGTGTCCCCCAGATGAACCGCCTGCAGCTCCGCTTTGCTCCGTGCCCTGGCCCTGGGGTCCTGTTCACTGGCTGGGCAGTGCCCCTTGCCTCACTCCCTCCCTCACAGTGGGGGCTTTGATTTGCCCCCTTCCCTTCCACAGACTTACCTGCAGGGTGCTGCTCTCCATGCTGCCCAGATACGTGCATATGTGCTGCTGTGCGCATGCATGTGGCATCTGGGGGCCCCAGCCAGAAGGAATATTATATTTATCGGTGACATTATCAGCTACACTGGCCAAAAAAAGCCACCAGTCCATAATGTTAATTTTCCTTTTATCAGTGTCAGTACGATATGGCACCAATATATTGGTGCACCTCTAATAATAGGGCCCTCAAATGAGTCTTTTTCTTCCCTGTATTTGTCTTGTATTGCTCCTGCTCTTGCCTGGCTGATGGCTAGAATGATGTCCCTCTAAAACTTGTTGTTAATTCTTCAGAAGAGAAAACAGGTCTAGAAAAATGAGGCTTCTGAGTGAGGATTATCTTTCTCTACTTATGCCCAGTATTCAAGTCTTGTCACTTTCTTGATCAAGCTTCTGAATTTCTAGGGTCCTGAACTGCCCGGAATGGGGAGTGAAACATCTTCATCTTAGACCAGTGCTTCTCCTTCAAAGACAAGAGCCTTTCAGGGCTACTGCAACACAGGCACTGCCACCTTGCCGCAGCCAGGTAAAAAGTGCTCCATGTGCTTCATGCACAGACAGACCAGGAAGGGCTACAGCATGTGTGCATGATCCTGCCTGCACTGGTAAGTGTAAATCAGGCAAGAGCAGGCCCTCTCCCTGCTGTCCTTCCCAGTCTGACCCTGCATGTTCCTTCTGGAGCCCTGAAAGGCTCCTGTAGCACCTGGATGGAGAACCACTGAGGTAAATGGGAGCAGCATGGTGATGGTTCCGAGCTGGGGTGCCTCAAATTTTAAAGAAGTTGTGGAGGGGTGCCAGAATCTAAAAAGGTTGAGAACCACTGATCTAGGCTTAGACATACAAACCAACACGGCTACCAAGGACACCCCTGATCTAGGCTTAGACCTACAGCATTTATGTTCTGTTTACTTTCAGTTCTAAGAAATTTGAAGTAGAGTATAATGAATATCTTCAGAGTAACTACTTGGTTATTAACCATCATCACCACCACCATCACTTCCTTCACAAGGGATAAAACCAGAGATGTGGGGCAGAAAATTTTCCAGTGCTTTATTTTTCTATGGGAAATTTTCTGTTTCTAAAAATTCATTGTTTTATAAAATTCATTAGTAACAATGAATGGATGCCAATACAGTATTAGGCAAGCTTGGCAGTTTCAAAATTGTAAATACTACCAGTTTCAATGGCTATCAAGAAACTTGAAGGAGATGAACCAAGCCTTTCAAATATTCCAGAGATATTCAGACAACTGAATGAAAATCTAATGAGCTTTTATCTTCTTCATCTCTATCCAAAAAAGTAGTGGTAGTAAAACAAATGTTTACTAAGAGATCTGAGTTTTGCTCTCATCCAGTTCATCTGGCAGCAAACCTTTTGGATCCTCAACACAGAGGACAACATTTATCAGAAGATGAATTATCTACTGCTCTCAGTACAATTATGGAATTGGCTAAGAATGTCCCTGACATTGATGAAATAGCTGTGGTGACAGACATTGATGAGTACTGCACAAAAAAACCAAAACTTTGGAGCAAAGACATCATTTGGCAGGCAGCAGAAAATTCCTCCTCTCGCATGGTGGGAGGGATACTGTAACACCCGACTGCTGTCCAGGATTGCTTTAAGGATCCTAAGCATTCCACCAACAGCAGCTTCTTGTGAATGGAACTGGAAGGCTTTCAGCTCAATCAAGACAAAAAAGAGGAATAGACTAGCAAATGAATGGAGCACTAAACTTGTTTCTGTTTCTCAAAATCTCTTGCTTCTGGAGAATCAGAAGTACAATTAGTGAAGAAGATGCAGTGTGATGATAAGTTGCCCTTGCCCATAGATTAATTGGTAAAACCATCCTTTAGCAAAAGAGAATGTAGTTCAAGTAGTTCTGAATCAGATTTGCCTCAGTCTGATTCAGAAATGGAACTAATAATCAGTGCAAGTGATTCTACAGATAGTGACAGTGAAACTGGAGGTGCCACAATGACTTTAGTGGAAGAGAGTTAAACTCTGTTGAAGTAGATGAGTGGGCAACCACAGCATATCATGCACAGTTCTTTGGGTGTGCTAAAGTTAGTGTGTCAACAGTTTTCAGTGCCTTTTTTTTTTTCTTAAATTTAAACCAATGTAAGAGAAGTACATGCTATTGTGTACTGTCTTTACAATTTTAAAAGTATTTCAATAAAAATAATTTATTTCCAAATAAAGCTTTGAATGTGTTTGAATATAACATTTTAAGCCACATTAAGTGTGCTGTATTTAATTTTTTTCCTAATCATATATTTTGGTTCAAATACTTGTGGCTATTGGGACATAAAATTAACATGGGGGTTCTTTTTTAGTTTCGTTTACTAAATATAAGTCAAATAAACATGCTAAATCGGATCACGCTCTATTTAGGGCATTGGAATTTTTTTTCCAATTCAAAATTTTCCAGAAAACCCACATCACTGGATAAAACTACCTTTTTCTTTTTAAAATTTATCTGAAGTAGTGGAGTGTTTGCATTAATGGTGAGTTAAAATCAGGAAAATTTGGGACATTTTAGATACCATCTTGAAATCTCATGCCATCCTGTAGTTAAGGGAAGGTAACCTTTTGTGGTTATGTTCTTGGACAAAACATGGTTCCTGCCAAATAATGATTGTATTTGGCAATTGGCTGTTTCCTCTTTTATCCATTCAGATTAATGAACAATTTTGTGTCAGTTTATATGATAACAGATGTTTGGAGTGATGTTGAACTGAATCATTCGCTCCTAATTTTGTTCTGAAAATGCATTGAGACCACACAGTAGTGTGCCACTGGTCAGTACAGAAAGAGTAGTTGATGACTATGATGCAGTCAACTTGTCTTTGTGTGTCTTTTATTCTTTCCTAAAAAATAAAATATATGATAGATGGCAGGCAGCAGGTCTTGAGTTTGGGTATGGACATGCAGCTAGAATGGCTGACACTAGAAGACTTTCAAAAGCATCTTAATGGAGATGATGAGAATCATGCATCAACAGAACCAGTATCAAGTGGTAAGTAATTATTGTGAAGTGGGGAACTTCTTATTTGCTGTTTCAAGGTGACTGTTTCAACTGAACTAATTATCTAATTTTAGCTCTGCTGAGGGATGCTGTTAAAAATGGAGATTATGTTACAGTAAAGATGGCTCTTAATTCGAATGAAGAATATAATCTGGATCAAGAGGTAATATTTCTGTTTCTGTATTTGAAGGGCATTGTACAGATCCAGTATACTGATGAAAAGCTTTTGTAAAATTCCAAGTTAAACAGTTTGGTTTAACCTGGGTAAGAAGATCTGCTTAGAGTTAAATATAAAAATGCTTTTAAACGCTCTAGACTCATAAGTGGGCAGGTAGGTAAAGCAAAAATGGATTTTCAAGTATTTTGATTTTAAAATCAATTGTATGCATACATTTGTTTGAAATAGTTGATGTATCTTTCTTCATTCACCTGTAAATGGAAAGTCAATTAATCTAATGGGTCTTGATTCTGTAACAGTTGTTCATAATGGAAACATTTTAACTTCTGTAGCAAACAGGGCTGAAGTGTTGGTGTAGCTGTGATGGTCCAGGAAATGTATTTCTTGTGATATCTTTTATTGAAATGACTACATGGTTGAGAGAGCCATTGAACAAGCTTTTGAGCAAGTGATGAGGAAGCACATGTGATGCCCGAAAGCCTGTTCAACAACTCGACCAACTATACAGTTGGTCCAATAAAAGTTTGTCATAAATGGGAACATGCAAGGCAAAATCATAGCTGCCTTGTCCCTGTTGGTGTATGTTTGGTTCTATTATTTGTTTTTTTTTACATTATCACTTTTTGGCTAGTAGAAAGCAGTTCAGGTTTACAAAAAAACAAAATTTCTTCTCTAAAGGGTATTTTTGCCACATCTAAAAGCAGCAAGATGACAGGTGGTGGGGCAGACATGGGGAGGAAAGCTGCAGAAGAAGAGAGGAAAGATTTAATATTGCTAATGCCATTTTGAAATATATACACATATACACTTTTAATTTTGAACTTTATTTGGTGGGCACGCAGATGTCAGCAAGTGTTGTGGGTGATCTTAACAGTAGATAATGAGAGAAGCAGTCATGAGTAACCATAAGCCAAACTAAAATTTATGGCAGACAGCAGAAAAATTTCTGGTAGACAGCATATTGATGAGATAAGGGGGGTGGGGGACAGCGTGAAGGAATAGTCCCCTTGCAACGTTTGTTCCTCCCAGTAACAGAAACTAAAAATGAATGACGTAGACCAGTTATCTGCACAAGTTTCTTGATGTTTTCAGTGGGCTGAGTCCAAAAGCAGGTCTATGATTGTGGTAGCCATGAAGCCTGTTAAGCTGAGCGCAGTCTCTTCTCTGTACTTCAAGATTTAGAATAACCAAATAATATCCAACACTTTTTAAACCAGGATTTGTATCTTAAGTGCTAGGTTAGGGAATAGTTATTCCCTCATACCTTGGGCTGATATTTGTCCGTCTCTGTGCTGTTTACTACCACTCTTGTTTCTTCTCATTTCCTTGTTACTTATGTATTTTGTTGACTTTTCTCCCTCTCTCCTCCTTCCCTTTGTAGTTCTGATCTTCTTCACTTTTCCTCTACTCAAAGATACTAAGTGCTACTGGGGTGGGGGACTGTCAACTGGGGCCATGGAAGAACAGAAGAAAAATGTTGGGCTGACTTATCCTGCCAAAACATCTTGCAGCCCTATGCAAACTGCTCCTGTAGGAGGAAGGGAAGATATTTTTCCTGCAAATGTGATGGCAAATTTGCAGTTTCTGTGGTGCGATTAGTATCCTCAAGTTTGGTTCAGTACACGCTATGCCCTGTCTCCCTCCCTTAGAGTGAAGCCTTGGAGATTAGAACATTGATTTAATCTGTAATCGTGAATTTACTAAAGCAAGGTCCATGCTGAACGCTGAGGAATTTGCTGGTATGATATAAAGGCCAAGTGCTTCTAGATGCAGTTTATACCAGCAAATCTGTTCTGTTGATGGTACAGTGAGTGTGTCCATATTCTGCCTCAAGGAAAGTAAGCTATGCCAATAAAAGTTCAGTTTTGCTGATATAAATTGTCTGCCCTAGGTTTCTTGCTGGTTCACTGTGATCATTTGCCTGACAAATATAGAAGTAGTTAGCTGAAGTCAGGCAAAAGATAAGGCAGAGTGGCACCTTTTGTGAGCTCCTAGTTTTTCACTTGCTTTATTTTTTTGTAGTAAAAAAGAACAGTTCTTTTGTTGCGAGGAACTCGGAAAGACCACAACAGGTCAGAATGTTTTTAACACTATGAATTTCTACTTGAAATACCTTGTGAATCAAGTATTCACACCTAACAGTGCTAAGCTAATGTTGTGTGGCATGCTGTGGAACCCTTAAAAAGGACCTCAAGACATCCCAAACTGCCTTGGGACCCTGGTTGAGAATCACTGCCTTAGACCAGCTGATTCAGAGAGGCATGAGATTTCATAGACAACATCCTGCATTGTCAGTTGCTGATGAAGTAGATTGTTGCCTATGAAAGCTCTTGCGTCTGAACCAGCTAGTTCCTAAGGTGTTGCCCTGCCCTATCTTCTGACTGACTGGTATAGCTACATTGACAGTAAGATGTAATATAGATGGCCTACAAGCCTGTTGGCACTACTCTTTTGGAGGTTATCTTGCTTAGAGTACAGCTGTCCCCAAATCCATTTACACCTGTTTCCCTTTTTATGTAAAGATCATGATTGCATATCTGAATTGTACTGTTCAAGATTGTAGCAAGTGTCAGGGACAGTATAGTCTTGCCTGCCCTTGGATAATACAAGCTTGTAAATGGGTCTAGGAGCAACCATGTTGTAAGGTAGCCTAGTTAGTTATATCTGTAGTGTTAGATTTCTTTTTTTTTAATCATATGGAAGAGAATGGTTATAACTAAGGAGTATGTAACTTGTTGCAGGATTCAAGTGGAATGACTTTAGTGATGCTGGCTGCTGCAGGAGGGCATGATGACCTCCTCCGGCTCCTTATTAGGAAAGGAGCCAAAGTTAACAGCAGACAGAAAAATGGAACAACTGCATTGATACATGCTGCTGAAAAGGTTGGTTTCCTTTAATGACTTGTATATTCATCTGGCCATTTTACTTTAGATTTCATATTGCTAAATACAGCAGTCGGGGTCATAAAAAGATCTGAAGTATTCCCTTCCAAATTTGCATCTGTGCCAGCCACACAGTTTGGTTGATGCTTATCTTTTGTCAACTGCATAAGTGGTATCAGTTGAAGACAATCTGCAATTTAGATGGCTTTATAGTGTATGAAAAATAAATGTTAAACCGATACAAAGACTTATTGTCAAAACTAGCACTGACCCTTTTGACAGAAGCTCACACAAACTTATTTTGTTTGAGAAGTAAACAGGCTCATTTGCTTTGTTCCGTATTAAAAACCTCAAATTTGTACTACTTTAACTTCTGTTATGTATTAGTCTTTCATTTGAAGTTAAGATAACATTCTATGCATAAAAGTCCAGAACTGATTTTTTGGAGATTCAGGCGTGTGGGGAGTAGGGTTCAGGGTATTCATCTTCAAGGTCTTAACTATTTTTTGTGATGCTTTATGTTGGTATCTTTTGGCCTTGCACCATAAAATATCAAGAGAGCACATACCTTGTTTTATATTTTATTTAATTTGAGAATATCTTAAATTTAACTGTCCTTTGTGTTTTTCTAAGAACTTCTTAACTACAGTGGCCATTCTTTTGGAGGCTGGGGCTTATGTGAACATCCAGCAGAGCAATGGAGAAACTGCTTTAATGAAGGTAAATACAGTTTTGTCTTAACACAGTTTGGTATCTAGCATCTAGTGTACACTAAAAACATAGGAACATGTAGCTATTTCTGTGGCCAGGGCATGTTTCCAGGGGTGGCTTTTTCAGAAACCATTTTTTAAGTATTAAATGTTGAGTAAAGATCTACTCTGTGTGCAGGCCTCAGACCACTGTTATTTAGTGCAGTTAACTTCCCTCAAGTGCAGTTATAACTTCCTGAGGGTTGTAGTAGGTTTTGGCTGCAGCCAAAGCTGGGGATTATGGCTAGGGTGTGCCAGTGCTCCTGTCACTGGCAGGAGCTTTAGAGCTGAAGGTTCTTGGTTAGTAGATTTTGCCCCTCTGCTCAGGGTCAGATCTATTTGCTTTATTTGGGGTCGGGAAGGAATTTTACGCCATGGTTAAATTGTTGCAGACAAGTTGGAGTTTTGCTTTACTTTGTAGCATGGGACGTGTCCCTCTACCTGGGATCCCTTGAGCCTATATTAACAGCCTTTTACAGAAGGAGGGCGCTGGCTGCCGTGGTCTCCCTTTGGAATCCCTGTGGAACCCTGAAAGAACCACTGCCATTCAATGCTGATCTTTCAGTTGGTTCTTAATTCACTGACCATGCCCTTTTTAATCAGAAGATGTAGTGCTTAAACACCATACAGAAGTCTCTTAGATTTGTACTTACTTTTTAGCAATCAAAAATGAAATCAGTCCTGCTTTTTTTACTTTTGTTATTTTAGCCCGATTATTCTCTAGTACCCCAAAGTGTGATACCTTATTTACTCAGTTCCAGGATGAGGGTTTTTTCCCTATTCGTCATGGGGAAAACAAAACCTTGTCTTTAGAATCAATTACAGTATGTTCCAGCTGGAAGCTATGGGGGTAGTTGTGCAGGGAGCCCGGAGGAAGGGGGGGAAGGCCAGGGGGCAGGCTTCCGTTCTCTATGCCACTTGTCTGTCCCCCATCTCTGCATCTTCCCCGTGGTTTTTTTTTAATCTGCTGCAGCAGTGAGGGGAAAAATGTAAGACAACCTTCCAATAATTAGATTCTGGACATAGAAAAATTATTTTAAAATCATAATATTTCCATATCTAGAATGTAATTAGTAGGAGGTTATCTTAAATTCAAAGTAGTCTTGGATTCAGGTAAACACAAATAGCAGCTGAATCAGTGGCTTCTGCAGCATGAATCTCTGCTGGGGAAGGCTTCAGCCAGAAGTCTGGGAGCCCTACAAGCTTATTGCTGCCCCTGTGCAGCATATGCAAGATTATTTTCTTGCCTTCCCTTAGCCAGAAGCCTGAGCTGTAGAAGCTATTACCATATTTCATCATTTAAAACTTGCACCCTAATTTCCAGCAGACGATTTTTGGAAAACAGGTACAAACTGTGTGGAAAAAATACAGTAGTTTTGTTTTAAAAAAATCTTAATTCTCTCCTGTCAGTGATGGAAAATCAGAAAATGTTTAAAATATAAGAAAATTATTATTAAAGATGGCAAGTCACATTGTGACTTTTAAATGGTGGATCCAGTGTAGTCTTTTTAAGTAGGCTCGTGGTTTTGCTGCTTTCTTTTTTTTTCTTATCCTTCTGTGCACCATACTCAGTCTGAGCAGCAGGTATCTGTTTTTATTGGTGTTATCTTCAGTGTTCATAACCTGAATTTCCTTTAACAAACGAACAAACCCAAAGCTTGATTTTTTTTATTTATTTATTTTTTTTTCCTGTTTAGTCCATCTGAGTGAGGGAAGCACTTCTGTGAGAGCATTAAGTACTAGTTAAAGAATTACTAGCATTTTAGTAACTCGTGCTGTAGTGTTTCCCATCCCTGCCACTGGCCTGATGAGGTTCCCTCCCACCTAGGAATATGAGAATTCTTTTGGCTTTTACTACAGTTGCTTCCTTTGCAGATGCATTTGAGTTATTGCACTGCTGCTTAAGCCCTCTTTCTGCCTGTGCTGCCAATCAGATAGTGCTCTCCCTGAAGGTTTCTCTAGTTTAAATAGGATTTTAAGTCTTTTTGTCCCTCTTCCTTGGGTGTTAAAGCAGTTCTTATAAGAGGAAGTTATGTTCTGGATTGGCATAAGGCCAACAGTTTCTTTAATTCCTTAATACTCAAGTCTTCCCAGACCTTAACTGCTCCCGAAACCCTGACTTTGAGCTTCGAACCACAAATAACCTTGTTCTTCAGGCATAATGCAAAACTGTGCGCTTTCTCTAATAGATTGTATATGATGGTTTACTCCAGTTATTTAGTTAATTGGCAGGCAAACTCTTGCCTTTTGTCAAGCTACAGGCACGTGTTCTCCCTGGTTCATGTATTAAGTGGGACCTAGGCACCTGTGTGTGTATAAATAGCATTCTCTTACAGATGTTCTTTGCTGAAGAGCATGGAGGGAAACTCAAATGAAAAGTCAGTTCTAAAAGAAATGCCTCATTAATTTCTGAGAGGAACTTTGAGTTTGCAGTGCCTTGCTGTTCTTCCCTAGGATTCTTCTCGTTGTCCAGAAAATAACGTGCACTCAGGTAACATAGTGACTTCCTGATAGGAACAAATACCTGCCTGGGACAAAGGTGGAAACCTTATCACTTGTTTACTGTTTACTAGAAGTCCTACTTTAAATCCAAAGCAAAACATCAGTTTATTAACCCTGTGCACAGCAGATGCTTAGAAATGATACCACAATTTCTTTTTTCAGTAGGTTCAAGTGTCTAATAACAAGGCTATAAGAAAAAGGAGAGGTCCCATTATGCAGTAGAACACAGTTCACTTTAGAAGGGTGCCCTGATTGGGTCTGTTAACCTCCTAATGGAAATGAAGTGCTCTTCTTTGGAGTTAGTTGTCAGGTTTTTTGAGTTACAAGATTTCTGAAATTCAAGGCTTCATTGGCTTTTAAAATGTAAATATTTGTTGCAGGCAAATGCATAAATGCAGGCAGAGTTTTGAATCGCATAGCTTCATCCTGAATTGCAATTATATAATTAAGGTTTTAGTAATGTTTGACAGTCCTCATGTTGGTGTGTTGTGGTTGCTTTCATAAGTGCGTTTTTTTTCCTTTGTGTATAGGCTTGCAAGAGAGGAAACTCTGACATTGTACGACTAATGATTGAAAGTGGAGCAGACTGCAACATTTTATCAAAGCATCAGAACAGTGCACTTCATTTTGCTAAACAGTGCAATAATGTACTAGTGTATGACCAGCTCAAGAGTCACTTAGAAACGTAAGTTGTCTTTTTGACATTTGTGTATGTTGTTCTGTAGTGTTGAAAGCATTGTGTGTGTGTCATGATTGTGACTGAAGTACCATATTTTCTTGCATTCATACACATCTTTCCCCCAAAATTCAGATGCTGGAAATCTGGGTGTACATTATAAGCCAGGAAATACAGTAATAGCCATTTTGGCCTCTGCTGGTGAAGAGGGGAGCTGGGAACAGAAGCAAAGCTGCATGTGTTGCACAAAGGGCAGTGCTTTACATAGATTCATAGATTGTAAAGGCTGAAAGGGATGTCGCAAGATCATCAGGTCCAGCCCCCCTGCACTAGGCAGGAAAGACAACTGGGGTCAGGTGACCCCAGCAAGGTGACCATCCAGTCTCCTCTTGAAGATTTCCAGGGTAGGTGATTGCACCACCTTTGGAGGGAGATTATTCCACAGTCTGGACACCATAACTGTGAAGAAGTTTTTCCTAGTGTTAAGCCTGAAACAGTCTTCCAGGAGTTTGTGGCCATTACTCCTGGTTTTCCCCAAGGGTGCTCTGGTGAACAGTTGTTCACCAACCCCTTGATGTACTCCCCTGATGTAGTGGTAAGCTGCTACCAGGTCCTCTCTCAGCCTTCTCTTTTTTAGGTTAAAGAGTCCCAGGTCCCTCGGCCTTTCCGTGTATGGCTTACTGTGCAAGTCTCTGATCATGTGTGGCTCTTCTCTGGACTCTCTCAAGCTTTCCCACATCTTTGTTGAAGTGCAGCGCCCAGAACTGGACGCAGTACTCCAGCTGCGGTCTCACCAATGCCGAGTAAAGTGCAAGAATCACTTTCTTGGTTTTGCTTGAGATACATCAGTTGATGCATGCCTAGTGTTCCTCATTCTCAGTTTTTATTTTTAAAAAATTAATAAATGCAGGAATTTTGGGAGGGTTTATCTTTGAAACATAAAAAATGGGGTGAAATCAGCATAAAAGGAAGAGAAGGAAAAAGACTGGTTTAAATCGGGGACGGGGGGGCGGGAGTCGATGCTGAGGGAGGGAGGGAGTAAGGCTGGGACTAGGGAAGGGGCAGGGGGAGGGGTGCGGTGCAACCCATCGGCTGCTTCTGGGGCTACAGCAGGGAGCAAAGTGGGGGGAGCTGTCAGTGGGCACAGGGCGAGGGGGTTGCGGCTCTTGCTGCTATGGGTGCCTTGGGTAATGGGCACAGTGACACTTAGTTTACTGGCACCACCCATTTTTCAGTTCAAATCCCTATTAACTGGCACAAGTGGGGAATGGGCGATTCCCTGCTCATGCCAGTTAACAGGGATTTGAACTGAAAAACAGTTGTAAATCAGTAAAAATCGAATTACTTAAGGAAAAAAAAATCAGGGGATTTCTCAGTGAAAATTGGTAAAAACTGAGAATGCGGAACACTATGCATGCCAGAGTATTGATTGCCCTTCTGGCTAAAGCATTGCACTGATGGCTCATGTTCATACTATAGTATATTATTACCCCTAGGTCCCTTTCAGTCGTGATGCTAGTCAGTATAGCGCCACTTTGGCACAGGCTCATGCTGCAGAAGCCACTAATCAAGTATATGTTGCTACTTACCTGTGTTATCTGTATTATCAAGGAAAGACTTTTTCTTCATCCCCCCCTCCCCCTTCCCCCTTTTGAAAACAAGGTACACATCTTATTCTGGGACTTGTATGCAAGAACCATGGTAACTAAGAAGAAAATGAGGTGCCAAAAAGACAATCTTCCCAGGGGCAGCAAACTGATGGCTAAACGAGATCAAAGTCAGGTGGGCTCGAGGTACAAGCCCGCTGTCAGTGACCCACTGCTCAGATGTGCAGGAGGAAAAGTCAGCAGACAAGTGGTGTGGGCTAGTGTGCCTTTTTTGGCTTATGAAAATGTGCCTCAAGTGTTCCAGGGGCATTAAAGTACCCACAATGTGCTAAACTCTCTTCAAACACATTAAGGGTAGTACTTGCCTACAAAAGCTCTCTGTGTAAGAAGAGCCTCCTCCTACAAAGGGTAAAAGAGTATTAAAATGTACCCGGGGGGATGGGGGTGTGCACATGCAAGCTTGAGTAGCAGAGGACTACCTTTCTGCCAGTTTTCATTAAGGCCAAAGACAGTGCGAGAAAAAACACCCAAACAAGTACTTTAGTGGAAGAGGCGTTGCTTCAGTTTGCCCAACATCTGTATAGATCAGCGGGGCTTTTTGGTGCTTTTATCTAATAGGTGATTTAATCAGCTATTAGATAAAAGCACCAAAAAGCCCCGCTGAAGCACGCAATCTATACAGACATTGGGCAAGGTAGACAGACTAATGTGATGCCTCTTCTGGGCATGCGCTGTACTTAGCACAGGGATACACCAAGCTGAATGTAAGGTGCTGGCTTTGTTTGTTCTTTTCCATGTCTGTAAACTGCTTAAGTGGCTAATACCCAATACCGACCACGTAGAGTAGTAGAAGCAATTAAATGTTAGACCAATATCATCAAACAAACTGGTCCCTTCCAAATGCTCAAAACCCTTTATATCCAGAGCTGTTTTTCTTCTAGACTCACAATCAAACTAGGTTAAATGCTGGAGATTAACTTCAGTTACCACAGAGGGGAGAAGGTGGTCACTGAGTAGGACTTCAGACAAACCTATAAGGCTGAAAAGCAGGAGCTCATGGATTCTTACTCAAATTCTAATGTTGGCTAAGCCATTTAATACTCACTTGTCACAAAAAAAAATGGCTGTTTAGCATCCTACTTGTAAAAGTCTAAAATTCCAATTACTGATGGATACTGTCTTTCCCTTTGAAGGCTTAGTTTCTGGCTGCTGGCAGAAAGCAACTAGAGTCCCTCACATCCATTGCACATTCTATCTTTCAGTTCTGGGCTGTTTGGGGAGTTCCCTGTGCAGCCTAGAGCTGACTGGGACCTGTCCCAGAACAAGACAGTTCCTGGCCAGCCCCGGGTTGTGTGGGGAAGCAGAGAGCTCCCGAACCCCATCACTGCTCGGCTCCCAGCTCCTGTGGGGAGCTGGAAGCTGAGAAGTGCTGGGATGGGGGTGGGGACAGAGAGCCACCCCATCCAGGTGCTGCTTGTCTTCCAGCAGTGGGGGGAGCTGGGAGTTGGATAGTGCCAGGACCAGGAGAGTTCCCCGTCCCCTGTGACCCCCCTAGTGTAGGGACTGACTGGGAGTAAATTTGCTGACAGCCAGCATCTACGCATGTATTACTGCTCAGTATCTACCATGTATTTAGTTTAGTATCTGTATTTATAGATAGTAACTAACTGCCTGATAGACTAATTTACTGCACAGTAAATGTGCATATGTGTAGATGGTGATGCTTTACTGCACAGTAGATTAGCCTACTGCACAGTAAAGTAAAGCATCTTGTGTAGACACCTCTTTATGCTTAAAGGTTGACATATGTTGTATTTAGAAGCCTTTTGTGCTTTATTTCCTATGGCCACTGTGTGTAGCACTCTTTGCTTGGTGATAGTATTCCTGTTTAGGAGGAAATACAGTCCTAGCCCAATTACTATAAACATCACTTGTTTTCTTGCAGACTCTCAAGAGTGGCAGAGGATACAATCAGAGATTACTTTGAAGCACGGCTTGCCTTGCTGGAGCCTGTCTTTCCTATTGCATGTCATCGTCTCTGTGAAGGACCAGACTTTTCTACAGATTTCACTTATAAACCACCACAAAATGTGCCAGAAGGTGAATTTTATAACCTGCTTCTGCTCTATAGTGATGCAGTGTCAGTATTTTACCAACACCCCCCCAATAAATTAAAATAATGAACATATAATTCAACATAAAATGTAGAAGCACGTAATTTCAGTGTTTTTTAAAAAAAGCAGATGCATCACAGTTGAATGAGGTTCTGTCTTGGGGATGGTGTTTCTAGGCATTAGACCATCTTTGCAGATGTCAGGTGTGCAACTGTTTGTAAATAGTAGATCTCTTCATTTCTGTTTCATATGATTGTCTTCCCCTTTTAGGATCTGGAATTCTTCTGTTTGTTTTCCATTCAAACTTCTTTGGGAAAGAGGTCATCGCTCGACTCTGTGGACCATGCAGTGTACAAGCTGTAATTTTAAATGATAAATTCCAGCTTCCTGTATTTTTGGTAAAACTTATTCATTTTAGTCAGATGTAAAGTGATGATTTGGAAAAAACAAAATTTCCCAAGTTTGATCTTTGTAAATTCAAGAGATTTGATTTGTACTTACAGGTCTGGCATTTGTATGTCCTAAGCTTTTTCACATAGTAACCAACATTTTGTTTTGCATAAGGAGGCCTGAACAATTTAGATATTTTGCAGTAGAAACGGCTGTTAAAATATTCCTATCAAAGGCCATTATTGAATGGCCATCACCTGAGTGTGCCTTCATTTAGTGAAGTCTGGCACATCAGAAGGGATGCTTTATTGATGACCTGAGTGGGGGATGGTAAACTCTGAATTTGAGAGCTTCGTTGATAACTCAAGCGCTTGAGACCCTCTCCTACAAATCAGCAAACTCAAATTTAAATTTAAGTACCTAGCATATTTAAGTAGACTAGGGGGTGGCCAGCCTGTGGCATGGATGCAGGTGGCACATGGCATCTGGGGGAAGCGACAGGCATCACAGTGGCAGATACAGCAGAGAGCAGAAAGCAGAGCGGCAGCTTGGTCAGGGAGCACAGGGCAGAGAACAGAAAGCTGAGCAGCAGATTGGGTAGGGAGAGGGATTGGAGTGGTACTTGGGGAGAGTGCAGGGCTAAAGTAAAGCATCCTGACATTTGTAATAATTAAATCTGTATTTCTAGATTACCTTTAATTACATGCTTCAGTATGATCAGCTCGTCAGACTAGCATGCTTTCAACCAAGGGCTTGATTTTGTCTTGGAAAAATCTTTCCAAAAGACCTTTGCAAAAAAGACTTGTAGCTACAAGTGAGAGATTCTTAATTCCAATCTTTCAGTGCTTGTCTTGCAACTTTGGGATAAATGCAGATGCATCTTCCACACACCAGCGCTAACTTTTTCATGTTTTTTTTCCTTTCAGGACAGTCACTTTATTTATTCCTTTGGTCCTGTTACAGGCCTTAATAAGCTTTTTATACGGTTAACAGAAGCTCCAACTGCCAAGGTGAGAGATCTTTGCTGCTTGTATGATACTGATGTACTAAGAGCAGGTGTTGAAATTATTTAGAATCGCCACTCTAATAAACTTTCCTCTAGGAACTGAAGTATTTTGAATCATAGGCCTTGCCTATAAACGTAAAGCTACTTAAAGTAGTTTTCCCCTTCAGTCCAGCTGCCATCCCTTATGCAATAGTCCCAGTCTTGTCCTGTTCACCAAGAGCCTGCACTGAAGTCCTGTCACATAAGTAAGCAGTTTGTTCACTCTCAGTGGAAATATTTTCTATAGTAGTGGGCATAATTCACATCAGAGCAAAGTGATTGTATTATAGCAGGATATTTTCCTCCTCTGTTAGTGAACTGGTAAGGATAACCAGCAGATGTGCTGAGTAATATCAGCTGTCCATTGCATGGAACCACTATCAAAAACCAGCTGTTTTTTCTTACTTTCGCGCAACTGAATTAGCATAAGGAAGAATTTAGAAGCGTTCACTGAAGGCCTGCACCAAAGGCTACGTATCATAAAAGTTCAGGTACCCTGCTCTGTGCTGCCAGGAGACTGCAGCACTCATAAGAGCAATCACAAAAGCAGTGATCAGTTGTTCCTATGCTAGTAACATCTTCCTCCCAGAGATGTTTTTCACCTATGAACCAATTGCTGCCTAATGCATTTAAAAGGAAATCTACTTTTGAAACCAGTTTAGAAATTGTTTAAATATAATCTGTACATGCAGCAAAGTTCTTGGGGAAAATGCTTACTATTACTTTTGCTGAATCATGGTTTTCAAACTGTTCTTGTTAGAAAATGGGGCCAATAAAATCTTGTTTCACCAAATGCTAGATTATAAGCCCCATGCTCTTCATACTGACAAGATTCCTAAACTTCCCCTTTAGATGAAATATATGTGGACACTCATCTGAAGCTTTGTTTCTCTTTTTACAGGTAAAGTTGCTAATAGGAGCCTACAGAGTGCAGTTGCAGTGACCTCATGGAAGTTACAAGGTGGTTGCTATGACTTATTTTTATTTTGTTTGGATGTACTTCTGGTTCCTCCCTCCATTTTGACTGACAAAGCAGTTTGGAACTTTTAGCACCTCCATCATTCAGACCATGTTCCCACCTTAATGTTGTTCGTTGAGCAGTCTCCTGTTGGGAGATGCATGTTGGGTAGCCAGTGAATGTGCTCCACAGGTGGGACAGGGCTGTCAGGTTCATTCTGTGCAGACACGGATGTAAGTATTTGTGCCATTGGCTGTAATTCCATTTTTCTTTGTGGAGTCCAGACTGGATATCTCTGCTTTCCACAATGTGGAATGGTGCATTTAAGAAGTATTTAAGAAAACTAGATAAAATGTGTGTCTTTTTTTTTTCTTTTTTTTTTTTTTTAATAGCAAAGCTCTTTTTCACTTGTAAACTGAAATTTTCTACTTGTTCAAACTAATGTTTCTACAGGAAATGCAGATCTGTTACATTCTTAGAGCAGTGGGCAGAGTTATGCTTTACAGTTACTGCATTAAAGACTTCACTTTTGAATTGCCAAGAGTTGCACTCTTGGTCATGGAATGGGATCTCTCAGGAGCAGGATCTTTGCATCAGGAATAAGAGAGCGGTTATGTTTAAACATTGGTTACTGTAGATCATGGCTAAGTCTTTTGGCAAGTATAAATAAAGAATTTCTGAGTAAGCCTAAGGCATAATGGATGCTTAAGTCACAAGTTGTCTAGTTTAGATCAGATTTTAAAAGCTACTTTTGTACTGGAGGAAGAACTGATGGTTTGACAGAAACTTTAAACTTTCAGGTCTCTCATTTTTTGTGATGTACAAGAAAAATACCTAGCTGGAAAACAAACTAGAAACATTATATCCATGCACAGTATGTAGGTAAAGCCTTCTGTAGACATAAGGATGTAAACAGGGTTTCAAGCATTTCCCAGCCTTTCAGGTGGGATTTCATGTATTGACCTCTAATCTGAACATTCAGTTCCTTAGTGCAAAGAGCTGTTATCTGTTATTGAAATGACCCATTCTGTCAGATGACAGCAGTCTTGTAACGGTTCTGTGCTATTAAATGCAAATGTAAAACTTCTGCATGAAACAGAACAATATTTTTGTTTATAAATTAAAATCAGTTTGAAAGGTAAAAAGAAATCCAGATTGTGCCTTTGCTGTTCTGGTTGCTCTGTGTAACTTACATGCCGCGATGTGCCTATATTGTTACCAAAACTATTGTGGATAAGTGCTTATTGTACTAGAGTGATCACCATTAAAATGGTGCAAATGTATTATGTATCCTTTAAGAACTGATTTTATATAAGCAACAAACAGATTTTTAAGTTGTAGTTTCACAAAAGTTCATTGGTCTTCAGAATACAAAGCAGGAGGTTTTAGATGCCAAATTACAGTAACTGAACATACTTTCAGTCTCTCAAAATGTCTCGTGAAGCAAAATAAAACTAGAACAGCAACACAGCCCCCTTACATACCTGCATTTTTACTTTGGGTTGAAGTACCTGTCTCTTCCTCCTCCTTTTTATTTAAACGCTATTGTGTTGGAAATGTTAAGTTTACCCTAAGATCTGTTAAAGTTTGGGTGTTTTCAATAAGCATGTCAAATACGTCATTTCATAATCTGTCAACCTAATGTTTGAACTGCAAAAGCAAACATCAGTTGAGGATAGAGTACTCTGGAGATCTTGCACAATTGCACTTGTACCCAGTCACTGTTGTTAAACTCATCTTCAGCCTTTTATAAAATAACCTTGAGTTTCAGGCAAAACTTGCCCTGGTTTGTGGCCATGGCAAACAGGAGGAGGATCTGTTCTCAAATCATTGCCCAAGGCCCAGGCTTCAGCATGAGGCTTGGCTGAGCCATCTCTTTCAGATACTTGCACGGTTCCAAAGATTGGCCTGGCACTTGGGTGACTCACTTTGGGTGGAGAAGCCTTTAGGATGTAGGGTTGAGTCGCAGGACCTGTCTGAGGACTGGGAGAAAAGCTCTGTGAGCACAATGTAAAGAGAGACTGCAGTAATAATAAATACGGCCCCATTTGGAAACTGTTATACAGTGCAAGCTGCACGAAAAACACTTCCCCTCTCATTTCTTGCTGCTTCCTAAGCAGTCACGGGTTTGTTGGAAAAGTGTGTTGAGAAATAAAAGTGAATACATGGTGCTTTTGTCAGTGTTGTCCTTCTCTCCCATCTTGAGAATTCGCTGCCCCCTAACATCAGAATCCCAGTTGCATTAAGAGACCAGTAGGCTGGTGGTTTCCAGCTGCCCTAGTTCCTGCTGTGCTTTGTTTTGTCTTCTAGAAGTACAGCCTACTCTGGCTCCTCCTTCAGCATGTTTACCTCCTAATGCTTCTGTGGTTGAAAGGAAGAAGAAAATCGAGGCCGAGCGCTGACAGAAAAAGCCCAGTAAGCAGCTATGTTCAATTTACGTTGCATCTGCCACAGTCATCGTGAAACCTCCAAATCTACATGCTGCCTCAACAAAATATCAGCAGTTGGGCCCTGGCTGCTTTTCTTGCTAGAAATTAGTTTAAATAGGTAGACCCCTTGTTGACTGCCCAGCCCTGGCACAGGCCCAGCTCTCACTTGGTGCTTTGTGCTGTCACTGGGGAACAATGAGTTGCATCTTGCTTCCACATTTTCTTTCATCACAACTGTCAATTAGTTCCAAATTCAGTTAATTATCAATATGAATATGGAAGGGGAGCCTACCCTCTCCCAATAGTCTGCTGTGGTGGCTCTTGGAGTTCCTAAAATGGACTTCTGCTTTTGAGCAAGAATTTCCAGGGATCGGTTGTACTCTAGGGTTGTCGGGGAGGGACACTGCCTTTGCCTTGTCATGCTTTGTGCTCTTGTTTCTCTCCCAGCAGTTGCCAAAGGCTTGAACTTGCTTGGTGCTATTACAAAACTGTGAAAGCTTCCTCTTACCTCTTGATGCATGTTGCTACATTTGCCTGGGGCTGCAAGAAAATGATCCATTCTACAACTTGTTTTGTAAATGATGTACAAGGCTGAGCTTCCCTTTGTAAAAGGCTCTTTTGACACAAGGTTTTATTTCACTGTGCATCTGATAGTTTACATTTAATCCAAGTAGACAGGGTGCATGAGTAGTTTAGCATAGCAGTCATTAAAATTTTGCCTCATCCTACTCTCCCAGTTAGTACACCGCACTAACCAGAAGGGCACATACTTAGCTCTTCCTCTTCATGGAAAGATGGCAGAATCCCTTTGGGGCTGAGAAAATAGAAAGCAAAAGGGATAAACTGGCTGTTTGAATTGCAGAGTTTAATGTTTTCTACTGTCGTATGTTTGGGATCTGAAAACATCTGCTCTTACAGGGGAGCTGTCTGTAGTCGCTTCCATTTCCATACCATCTTTGTACACTACTGCTTGTAGAGCAAAGGGTGAGATGCTACTTAGTCTGGTGTAACAGCCTACCCTTGAAGAAATTGCTGAGTGCTAATTTTCTAAATGGGCTAGCAGTGTGACTGAGACCAATGTTCCCTCTAAGGAGTAGTGGTCCGTGAGCTCGCTGCCTCGGTCTGGCGTGGGACACATCGCTGGGGGCTGGAGCTGAGAGGCTGGGGCTGGAGCCAAGAGGCTGGAGCTGGGGGCTGGGGCTGGAGGCCAGAGCTGGAGCCAGGGGCTGACATGGGCTCCGCCGGCTCTGGGGAAGTGCTCTGCTCCCCCGCATCAGGGCCGGGGAGCAGAGCACTTTCCTGGAGCCGGCAGAGCCCACACCAGCCCCCTGCACCAGCCTCCATCCTTTCCTTGCCTCACCTCGCGGAGGAGCCACTGCTAGCCCCAAGTGAGGCTCTGCTGGCTCCGGGACACTGGGGTATGGC
>NW_005842929.1:394807-402455 GCF_000455745.1 Alligator sinensis
GCGGGCGTGGCTCCGGGGAAGTGCTCCACTCCCCAGCCCTGATGCTGGGGAAGGGAGCCCTTCCCAGACCCCCTGCCAGGCTGTAGAGAAAGAACAGGAATGAAGTTCCAGTCGGCATGATTTTGGAAGGCTGATCTGGGCAAACTTTATTTTCATTTGTGATGTTAGAAAAAGTCAATTTATACTTTCAAGCAGGTGTGATGTTCTGATTAAGGCCATTAACACTAAGCATGGCTTTGAAAAAAAGCACAGATTATATCAGGAGTGGGCAAAATTCAGTCCATGAGACCATTCCAGCTGGCTGGCAGGGCTCCTTACAAATTTAGAAAATTAATATTTATCTGTTCCTGGCTGCCTGGCAAAGATGACAGGAGCCAGGGGCAGTAGGCTTGCCTGCCCACCTCCTCCCAACCTGGGAGCCTGAGCCTCCCTGCATGAGAGAAGGAAACTCAGAGGGAGCAAGGCAGTTGCCCCAGTTCTGGGGCTGGGCCAGGCCAGCTCCTGCTGAGTCCTGCAGTTGCAGCCATGAAGCCGGGAACCACATGCTGGAGCAGCCAGCAGAGAGAGAGTAAGCGAGCGAGCACTGGGAGGGACAGAGAGAGAGAGAGAGAGAGAGTGTGTGTGTGTGTGTGTACACACCCACGTGCCGGGAAGGAGGGAGAGGGAGTGTGTGCACATTCATAGGGGGAGTCCCACATGCACATGCCACCATACACCTGTACCCCCCCCTCACACTGCCATACATGCAGACCCCATACTCCCTCACTCACCCCAGCCGTTTCCCACACAGTCCCCCACAAACTCCATACCAATCCACACCCCACATATACACCTACACCCACCCCCATGGCCCCCAATATACAATAGTAAAACTTCTTTTTAAGCTGTTGTGCAATCACCTCTATGTACACTACACAAACATGTAAATCAGGACAAAAATGTTTTTTGAAACCAAATTAATGAATGTTGGAGACATTTGATTTTTAGAATCTAACTTGGTATTTTTCTGGTTCAGAGATTGCAAAACCCCTGGCTGAAAGGAGTACTTCTGGGGGCAAGGGGAGGGACTTCTGGGGTTAAAGGCCAGGGGTTGGGGGGAGAGGAACTTCTGGTTGCAAGATAGCAACCAGGGGGCAGGGAACCTGTCAAGGGGCAGGGCTACCCATGCGGCCCTCAACAGCTTGCCAAAACTCGGTAAGCAGCCCTCCACCCAAAATAATTGCCCACCCCTGGCATTATATGGATAAAGAGTGACATGGCCCAGTTGGTGTCAACAGAGGATCAGTGAAGTGCTAATGAAAGTTACTGTTCAACATTTCATCAAGAAGTTGGACACATGCTGCTGAAAATCTCCAGATGCCCCAAAGATCAGTGTACTGGCAAATGATACAGCCTACTCAACATGATTTTAATGCAACTGAAAGCCAAGGTCATACATCTAGGAACAGAACTGAAGACAGTAACTACAGACTAGTCTGGAAAGCAGCAACTAGAGAGGGGTGCCCCTTTACCATCTAGGGGACTCTACATCCCTGTGCTCGGTTCCTCATTCACAAGGAGTTAGGTGCCTTAGAACAGGATCTATGGAAATGAGTATAATCCAGCCAAAAGACAAGGTAATGTCATCAGTGATGCTACTCCCTGCAGAGTGAGACTTGCTGTTAAATGCTCTCCTGGAGCTTTCTGGAAGATGTTTTATATTTATTCATGCAGGAGACACACAAACCTGAGGGCTGTACTCTAACTAGAAATTTATTAAGAATTCACCACTTCCTACTGGCTTGTATAAAGCCCAAGAGGTGACAACAGGGAGGGGCATACCTGTTAGCGAATGCTAATAGGTTAGGTGTGACCATCTTGGGAACTTTACTGACCAAAATTAAGGTGTCTCCCTTATCATCTTGCATGTCTCCTGACATTGGTGACAGCCAAGCAAGAACCATGAGGACCTGCATTTTAGACCTAGGTGCCTCCTTTTATGTCCCTTGCCTTTAGGTGAGTGCAGTGGACAAGCCAGCTTCCTAAACCCTGCTATAGCTAACAAAATAGTTGCTGCTTGTTAAGGCATCAATATGCTACAGTGGCAGGAAATGTCATCTGAACATGGGGAATGTTGCTATTAAGAGGTAGTTACTCTTTTTCACCAGCTACTGCAAAGAAGTGCTAGCTGTTCCGGACTATAGACATGGATCAAGTGTACCACTGATGAGTTTCTACTGAAGGGGATGGTGGCAATATTTTATTAATAGTGCAAAAAACTATTTAAAAAAAAAAAAGCTGGAGAAAATGTTTTCCACTAACAGACAATGAGTCCCATTAATTTAATAGAGACTGAAAGTGACTTTCCATATGTTAGTAGTGACATGGGCAGAAAATACCAGGTACTGAACAACTGTCAATGGCTGGATGCTCGCACGTTAATATTTAGACCCACATCTTCAGCAGTGACTGACTAATTACTGGTCCTACCAATGGGAGTGGTGAATTCTATCTAGATTTTGTCACAAGACTGTAAGTCATGTTAAGGGTAAGTAGTGAAACTTACTTGGGGCCTGGAGGCCCAACCCCAAATAGTCCTATCTATCTTTAAAAATTCATCCAGGAGCTGCTTGCTGTACCAGTATACTACTTCTGCATCGAGCCCTGCCTGCATATGGTTCCAGGTTCAACTCATTCTGATCCTTGGGTTTACCTGTACTGGTGCAAGACTACCACAGAAGTGCCTCTTTTCCCATGCTGTGTCCTAATATTTGTGATTTGTACACTGCCCTGTTTCTTTGCAGTGGTGGAGTCTGCTCTGTAGAACTAATTCTGGTGGATGACTAGCAAGTCCTCTGCTTCAACATGTTTCTCTCAAGAATTATTGGGTCTTTTGTGTGCTGTACCAAGAGAAATTAAGAGGTATAATCCCTTTTAGCAGGAGTGAGAAAATAGCTGCACTGTTGCAGCCAGCTCTTTCTATTTCCCCTCTAAGGAAAGTTAAAGTTTGGAAAGGCCCTTGGAAATACTATTGACGCATGAGCAGGAACAAAAAGAGACTTCTCCCTTGGCCGGTAATTATCACCAATCTTCTTAAATCAGTGATTCCTAACCAGGGTGCAATAGTATTCTTTTAAGGTTGCCACAGGGTGCCTCAATAGGAGAAGTTAAGTGTGCAGATACCCACATGTGATTTGCAAGATAAGCCCAAAATTTGCAAATAGGAGCCCACAGTGTCAAAACCATTCAGACCTGTTGTGATCTTTGAGTTCTTTTTAACAGAAGAGTTGCTCTATACAGGGGCGGGCAATTATTTCAGGTGGAGGGCCACTTACCAAGTTTTGGGAAACTGTTGAGAGCTGAACAGGTAATCTGTCCTCTTGACAGATACCCCACCACTTGGTCACCATCTTGTGACTGAAAGTCCTGTCCCTGAACCCCTGACCTTTGCCACCAGAAGTCCCTCCCCTTGCCCCTGGAAGTACTCCTTTCAGCAAGAGGTTTTGCAATCTTGGAGCCAGAAAAATACCAAATTATATACTAAAAAGCAAACATCTAAAACATTCATTAATTTTATTTAAAGAAGTATTTGTCCTGGTTTACATGTGTTTGTGTAGTATATATAGAGGTGATTGTATATAATAGCTGAACATGAACTTTTACTCTTGTATATATTGTGGGGCAGGGTATAGGTTTGTGGGGGGCTCTGGGTGTGTAAGTGGCAGGTGGATAGGTGGGTGAGGGAGAATGTGGGTATGGATATGTGGGGTGTGGGGGTCTGCATGTACGACAGTGCGAGGGTGGGTGTGGGTGCACATGTATGGTAGAGTGAGTCCCACATGCACACCCCACAAACAGACACCCCTGGGGTACCCTGTGCTCCTACAGTCCCAAGATGCAGCTTGGAGCCACATGGTGCTGGAGCAGTGCGGGGACAGGGAAATGGCTGGGGGTGTGGGGCCAGGCTGGGCTTGGCTGCTGGGTCTTGCTGACAACTCCCCCTGGGTCTTTCTGCCCTTGGCTTCTGTCGTCCTTGACAGGCAGCCAGCAGATAAATATTTTCTAAATTTTTTAGGGGCCCCACGGGCTGGATAGAATGGCCTGGCAGGTCAGATCCAGCCCACAGGCTGTATTTTGCCTCCCCTGCTCTAGTTCTTTTTCTGCTGGGGCACCACATGGCTTCCCTTCTCCACCTTCCCTGCCAGACTGTCTGCCTGGAACTAAAGGATAACAGGTAAGCTAACCAGTTATCATTGCACTTACCAGTTTTACATTGTAAATCTAGGGATGTGGAAGGTTATCTACTGGGATGAAAACAGTGAGCCTGGTTACAATGAGTATGCCAGATCTGGACACATCTAGTCTCATTTCTCTTGGGACCAGAGTGCTTGTATGATTGGATCTTTATGTCATGAACTTCTTAGATGAGCACTGGTCCATCCCATTTTCATTTAACACACAACCACAATACTTAACTTTGGATTTAGGCCAAAGTGGAGCTACCAATGACAAACTCATCCTACCATATACTATGAATAATCTTCAAGCATGTTCGTTAGCGTTAGCTTGTTGCTCTTTGCTCTTTGTCAACTCAGCACTGTAGCCAGGGCAACAGAGCAGAAACTTCTGCCACTGCCTACTGATATGATTTCTTTATCGCAACTTAAATTTTGCCACACTATGAAACCAACTCCTTTTCCTGATCTGAAAACTGGACTGTCTTGTCTTATGTAGCCATCATTCATTCTTTAATCCACGATTAAAATGAAACACCACTATATAGGTATCAGCTGAACACAACATTTTATTGATATATTTACAATTTTAAAGCAATTTGGAAGACTACCAGGGCCTCAATCACTATAATAAAATACATTCTAAATACCTATAAGCTTTGGTATTTGATCTTGGGGGGTTTTTTATCATGGAAAACCAGAGCTCTCTCTACCCCCTTCGCTCACCAAAACGCCAGTCCAAATGCAGCTGTCTTTCCATCCCCCTCCTTCTGCCCCCCCCAACTGCTTTGTGGCACTGAGCAGCCATGACATGCTGGTGCCATGCCCATGCCATTGCCTCTCTCTCAACCCCCAGACCTGCTGGTGCCCCTCACTCCTGCCCTGCCAGGGCTATGGGGCCAGGGATCCCCGTCTACAGCTCACTGCACACCCGCAGCAGTGCCCAAACCCCAGTTGCCACCCACAGGAGGTGCCAGTTCCTGCAGCAGAGCAGAACCTGGCTTTCCCTCCCCCACAAGTGGGGGGCAGGTTGCCCACTGCAGGCTCAGGCTGTCCCCCCTGCTGCCCCCCAGGTCTCCGCAGCCCAGCAGGCAGGACCCAGTGTGGCAGGGCAGAGCAGGGAACTTCATGCTGCCACCAGGAGCCCTGCACTGCCATGGTGACGTGCCCCCTGGCTACCCGGCAGCAGCAAGGGGTACAACATGCTGCTGCCCCTATAGCTGCTGGCAGGCAGGGGATGACTCTAGCAGTGAGGGACTCCCAGCAGTCTCACAAGCCTTCCCACCCTGCTCTGCCCTGCTGTGCCAGGTCCTGCTCGCTGGGCTGCAGAGGCCCCAGGGGAAGGGCAGTAGGGCAGCCCATACCCACCCCATGCAGATCTGGGAGGTATATGCTCCCTGCTGGGAGTGCATGCAGAAGCATGGACACACCCCCCCCCCCCCCCACCCAACCCGCAGCCCTGTTCTGTTCCTCGCCCAGACTCTGTGACCATGCATGGCCCCAAGCCCCCACACACTGCTCAGCTCCCTCCCTCACTATGGGGGCTTCAATTCCCCTCCAGCCCCACCAGACTTACCTGTGGGACCTGCTCTCCATGCTGCTGGATGCACATGGCACCCCCTGCCTGGCTTCCCTCCTCCTGCTCCCCCTTGCAGGCTAGATCTCTGCCAGCCTGCAAGGGGGAACCCCCATTTCCTGCATTTCTCTCTTTTAAAGGAGAAAAATCCATGTTTTTCTCCTTAAAATGAGAAAATCTGTTTTATCACATTTTTCTGTGGTGAACTGAAAACCCAGACCCCTGTTAATAATACATCCCCTCCTCCACCTTAAACCAAAAGTTGAGCTTTCAGTTAGACTTCAAAATTTTATTTAAATAAATGCCATCTTTTTCCATGGTTGGTTGTGTATTAGTGGTATCACGCACGCTCCAGTTCCATTTTCATTGCACTAAAAAAAAAAAGTACGTAAAAGCAGGAAATATTTTTTCCCTTAAATAATGGCTCAAATATTTCTCAGGCTGAAGATGAAGTGCATTTCACTACTTCCTTTTTTTCCAACCTGAAAAAAACCAACATATTTTCAGTATGTGTAATCATCATACCAAGTATGGTCACTATCTGGCTCTCCAGCCACTTTACAAATACAGTATCTGCTCACTTTCCAATATGTGTACAGCCGTTTTAGAAGCACATTTCGAGCATGGTTATTAATTCTATTGAAAACTGAGGGCAAACCCATTTTTGTGGCCACTAATTTCTTTACAAAGCCTTTCATGACAAATCAATTTCAGCTGGCTTGAAAGTGGGGGTTGGACTAGATGACCTAATGAGGTCCTTTCCAACCCGAATTTTCTATGATCCTATGGGTAGCTTTCAGTCCAAGGGCATGAAAAAGATGACGAGAATAAGTAGACTGTAGCGTAAGAGTTAAGCTCACAGGTGATGACATCTGAGTAGTGCAAAGGGGCAAGGATGGACTGCTAGTTCCCGTCAGACAGCCACAGCGCAATACCTACCTGGGAGCAATCCTAAAGTGAACAGGACTGGATAGGCAGAGAAACTATCTTTCCACTCCTTGATGGTCCTTTTAATCCATCTGTGGGGTACTGCCATGGCAGAGGGTAGCACATCATTATTCATGATACATGTAAGGAACTGACTTCTGTTTTCAAGACTGTAAATCCAGCTTTCAGCAGCACCTAGTTCAGAGAGTAAAACCACATGCACACTCAGAAAAATCAATATTTAACCAGAAAAGCTGCAAACTAAAAAACTCAAGACTCAGGCGAGAGGGCAAATGCCTGGAAAAGAGTTTTACTGAAACAGTGCTGGATAGTAAATAGCGAACTACAGAGAAGCCTAATGTGTTCTGGCAATAAAACCCCAAAGCATCAGTTCTTTTCCAATCACACAGGCAAGAGCAGACCTAAAATTTTGTACTACGTCCTAGGGACTTCAGTGTCAGAAACACTGACAAACCAGAGGGAATAATTCATGAGAAAGGAGTAAGAGTGGCTCTGTTGTTTTTGAGGCAGATGCAATAAACTTTGTGAGGTGGAGGTAATGGCACTGTGCCAACAGCAATGGCTCACTCCTGCAGCATTATGCTCTCTCTCTGTTAAACCAGCACAAAGCACTGATTTCCCCCTGGTCTATATTTGTTTAAATTGATAAGGAATCAGCAGTTTTAGAACAGACTGCAGCCCTTCTGTATGGTCCATTTCCATAGGAGTGCAGCATTCTGCCACTCAAGCCCTCTACTCCTGGGGATGCAAAAGGCTATTTAAATTCAACGTCCAAAATGAACATGAGCCACCATGCCAGACTGCAGCCAGCAAGGGCAGCCATACCTTGTCATGCATCCAAAGGTGCATCTCAAGCCAGTCCAGAGAGGTGATACTCCCCCTCTATGCGACTTTGGTCAGGCCGCAGTTG
>NW_005842929.1:402500-404241 GCF_000455745.1 Alligator sinensis
GGAGAGGGTTCAGAGGAGGGCCACCCACTTGGTGAGAGGGCAGCAGGACAGGCCCTACGAGGAGAGACTGAAGGACCTGAACCTGTTCAGCCTCAGCAAGAGAAGGCTGAGGGGGGACCTGGTGGCTGCCTACAAGCTCATCAGGGGAGATCAACAGCAAATAGGCAGAGCCCTTTTCTCCCCAGCACCACCTGGGGTGACAAGGAACAATGGTCATAAGCTGATGGAGAACAGGTTTAGGTTAGAGATCAGAATGCAATATTTTACAGTTAGGATGGCCAAAATCTGGAACCAACTTCCCGGGGAAGTGGTCCTCGCCCCTACCTTGGGCAAACTGAAGAGGAGGTTGGATGATCCCCTGTCGGGGGTCTTGTGCCCCCAGCATTCATTCCTGCCTGTGGCAGGGGGTCAGGCTAGATGATCTGTTCAGGTCCCTCCTGACCCTAGCTACTATAATACTATGATTGATGCCTACACAATCAGATGGATGGCAAATTGGCTACATGGTCGCATCCAGAGTGGTGGTGGATGGATTGTTTTTGACCTGGAGGGATGTGGGCAGTGGAGTCCCCCAGGTCTCAGTCCTGGGACCTGTACTGTTCAACATCTTTATTAGCCATGGGCCGCTTACTGAGTTTTAGCAAGTCATCGAGGGCCACATGACAGGAAGCCCAGGGCAGGCTCATATTAACTTGCTAAATTTTTTAGGGGCCCTGCAGGCTGGATAGAATGGCTTGGCAGGCCGCATTCAGCCCATGGACCGCATTTTGCCCACCCCGATCTAGGGAGAAGGAACCAGCAGCACACCTATAGGCTGGGGAACACTTTGTGTGTCAACACAGTGGCAGAAAGGGATCTTGGAGTCATTGTTGACTCCAGGATGAACATGAACCGCCAACACGAGCAAGTGGTCAGTAAGGCTAACCGCACCTTGTCGTGTGCAGATGCACCACAAGCAGGTCCAGGGAGGTGATCCTTCCCCTGTACACAGTGTTGGACTACTGTGTCTAGTTCTGGGTGCCACACTTCAAGAGTCATTGAGAGGGTCCAGAGGAGGGCCACTCGCATGGTCAAGGGGCAGCGGGTCAGGCCCTACAAAGAGAGGTTAAAGGGCCTGAACCTATTCAGCCTTCACAAGAGAAGGCTGAGGGGGGATCTGGTGGCTGTTTACAAACTCACCAGAGGGGACCAGCGGAAATTGGGTGAAGCTCTGTTCCCTCAGGCACCACCAGGGGTTACTAGGAATAACGGCCACAAATTGTTAGAGGGAAGGTTCAGGAGACATTACTTCACGGTTAGGGCTGCCAAGCTCTGGAATGGACTCCCAAGGAAGGTGGGGCTCTCTCCTACCTTGGGGGTCTTCAAGAGGAGGCAGGATAGATATTTGGCTGGGGTGTTAGGACCCCAGCACCCATTCCTGCCTGAGGCAGGGGGTTGGACCTGATGATCTGCTTAGGTCCCTTCCAACCCTAAACACTATTACTATCACTACATGCCCTAAACATCAGCCTCTTAACAAGTTTGGGGTTGTGGCACTCAGCTTGGGGACGACAGCCTGGATCCCAATTCCTGCTCTCAAGGTTATTTTCATTTTTATCCAAAGGCAGAATGAGCACACAGTCCTAGAAGCAGGAAATTCCAACTCGGGGTTCCTGTTCCAGCTTAGTGCCCTATTCACTTGGCTGCAGGTCAGGTTTCCTCTTGCTTGTTCTCTCCCTGGCTTCATGACTTGCATTCTTTT
>NW_005842929.1:404251-408591 GCF_000455745.1 Alligator sinensis
GGAGGATGGACCTAATTGACTGCTTCCTGCTTTGCGTTCCATCACGATCCCCAAGGTCAGCTGAGAGCAACCTCCTGCAAGTTCCACCTCTGTGCCACATTCATTTAGTGAGAGTACACAGGAGGCTGTTCTCCAAAGTAGCTCCTCTGCTTTGGAAATCCCTTCCCCTTAAGGCCACCAGAGCCTGAGCCTGGACGCCTTCCAGAAGTGTCATAAGACCTTCTCATGTGAGAAGCCTTTTTGCAGGTGGAATTCAGTTCTGGGATAGTGTTGGAGAGTTGTTCTATTACTTATTATTTTAACATTTTATCTGATTAAAATGTATCTTATTTTTACTGTAAGCCACCCAGTCTTTTTTGGGGAAGGCAGCATGAAGATCAAACAAGCAAAACAACAAGCTGCTCAGCCTGGGGGGGCCCTGCATACATCATGGAAGAGAAGCTAAGCGTAGATGCCTGCTATATGGAGACTTCCTGGAACGTTCCATTTGGACTTAAGCACCTACAACTGTATATGTGCACTGCTTAGACACCTGTTTTTCTGGATCTTGCTTTTTCATCTTTTAAGGTTTAGTTAACTAAATAAAAGGCAAAATGTGCAAATAAATACCTGAAAGTACGACTCTTGACTCTTCGTAATCTTAAGACAGAGCAGAATGAGTTTTTAAATCAATCTTCATCTGCACATTAACATTTTTATATTACCCTGTAAAAAAATAAAATGTTATAGTTAATTAAATCGTAAAGGCATTTTAAGAAAACATCAAAGATTTGGGCCCTGCATTTTCCAAAGTGTAATAGCACCTCCTTTCCACCACATGCCTTTTGGAAAGGTGTAATTATGCTTGATCATGTCCGACAAATCAATATTAGTTTCTAAACATTCCTATTCTGCTGTTTCTTCCACCTTGTGTCAGTGTTTCTGCTCTTAATTACTTAAAACCTGCTCTTCTATGAGCCAAAATGTGATGGAATCTTTTGAAGTCCTACTTTATTGTATTGCTATGAATATTTCAGCTCAGTGCATAGGTCTACTCTTGCACTGCTTTCACCTTCACTGCCGCTGGACAATCTCCAGAGCAACATGCTCAATTGCAAAGATGTGTTTTCTACTAACTTCCTGCAAACTCACCTTGGGTGCTGAAAGCAAAGCTGTGTTCCTTCCTTCCTGTGTCATCACCAGGGAAACATTCTACCAAATCAGGCATCTAGTAATATCTATACAGCCCCAAAGCCTTTGTGGGATTGCCTGGGTGTAACCAATTGGAATGTAATGAACACTGGTGGTGATGAACAAGCAGAAATAGAACGCAGCTCTCTCCCTCCTGCCTGTACAGACAGAACATAGCTTTTACTGCTTTTCCAGCTATCTAAAATTAGCAAACAGAATTATGCATAAGGCAAATCCAGCATAAAACATCACCATCTTTTACAGTCACATTTCAGAGCAGAATGGTATGTTAAGTACATTTAACCCACACAGCAGTTCAGTATCTTTCTAAAGTTTCCATTATTAATGCTCAAGTTTAAGACACTTTTGTTGTTCAGGATCTTTTAAAAAAAGACTTTTTCAATGTAAATATGAAATTTAACTACACTGCAGCCATCACTGTAAATCACAATCCAGTAAATAAGAGAAATTTATTTCTGTTATACGTACTGATTCATATGGTATTACAATGTGTCTTACTGTAAAGCACTCAAAGCTCCACAGTATTTATTGAAGAACCAAAAGGAAAATCCATCCGTAACTCTGGGTATCCCTAATAAAGCTCATCATTTAGGATAATAAATCCAGGGCATTTAAATGATGCCAAAAATAACCCTCTATTTAACTCTCATTTTTCCTTTTTGCAAACTCTTGAAGGTTTGACCAAAAATAAACATTGCAGTTCATGCAACTGAACACTAGGACTGGTAGAGCAGGAAGGTGAAAGAAAGGAAACATGCTGTAGAGTGAGGGAGCACAAATGAAACACTTCCATGTGGAAGGAACTCTAGTTTGGGGATCTCTGGTCACCACAACTAAGAACAACAGATGTATACTTTCAGGCATTGGCTTTTTAACAGACCATTTAACAAAACCTGGAAAGCCACCCTCACAGACAACTAATTCATCTCAGAATACTCCTGTTAGATGTAAAACTATAGAAAAGTAGGGCTAAAAGGTACCTCCAGAAGTCAATTAGACCAACCTCCTGCCTAAGGCAGGATTATGCATATCTAAACCCGTTATCTAACCTAACAAAACTACAGAGTCAACCCTGACACAACCACAAGACATAATACCCTAACCTGCCACAGATGAAGTCGGGGGGGCCATGGCAGCCAACATCCTCCTACTTCAAAAGTTGTTAAAAATGCACCGAGAGCGCCAAGGAAGAGGCCTCCCCTCCCCCAAATTTCCCCCTCTCTACGCTACAGAGAAAGGCAAAAACTCCCACAGTCCATAACAATTTGACCATGGAGTAAAATTCCTTCCTGACCCCAAATACGGCAAGATCAGTCTGACCCTGACTGAAGGAGCAAGATGCTCGGCCAGGAATCTCCAGTTAAATCGCAGCAGGAGCACTGGCACACCCCAGCCGAAATCCCCAGCCTTGGCTGCTGCCTACACCAAATGTTTCCGAGAAAGGCAAAAACAAAAATAGGGCAGTTTGGAAGCAGCAAGAGGAGAAAAAAAATCCTTCTTTTGCTTGAACCTCCAAAGCAAATCTCCACATAGTTGGACCAAAGCATTCTGATGAGTAGACTCAAAATGTAGCACACACGAAGTTGTATATAGGGGAAATTACAAAAGTATCCACATAAGTCCACATCCAAAATAAGATGTCACACATGCTTTAACAGGTACAACTGAAACAGCTGCCACAGATCATTAGCTGCTTTGGGTCTGATAAAGTTCAACACACACTTCATGATAGTCTTCATTCAATTAGAATTGCTAATAGAACTTCAACAAAATTATTCCAGTTACTTCCTAACCTAGAAATTTTGCAATACTAAGGAGCACAGCTTTGTCAACTTTAAGTCAGTATAAAGTCTTCAGGAACTAGTCAGGAGAAGGTCAACCAACACAGCTAGTCCAGCTTCTATCCCATCTCCCAAACTCCAGGCTGATATGGTCAAAGAAGTTTGAAGAAAGTAAACAGTGCCATATTTATTTCTAAAAAAAAATTCAGTAAGTTTTCCATAAATATGAAATTTCACAGCATCCTATTGTTGACTAATATAATAAGGAACAAGGACAGATTTCCCTTTTCAATGGAAGGTTCAACTCTACACTAAATTAAAAGAAGTAACCAAGTGTCATTAACAAAGCAAGCCATTTCACTGCTGACTTTCACTGTCCAGAAGGGACAACAGTTAAATGAGCAGTTTGTGTTTTTTAAGCACTTCTAATATTTCAGTGAGTAGCATTAGCCAAATCAAGGAGGACACCAATACTGGTGTGTGAATACAGAAGACACTATATACCAGAAACAAAGACTCCATGGGCATCCCAGTTGTTTCATCTGTAATGCAGTAAACAAACTCATGAAACAATTCTAACCATTAAGATGAAAATCATTAAGCTTCAAGAGTAACCCGGCTATGTGTAACTTTGCAGGTCTATGGTACAACCAAAGAAACTCTTGCCAGTGCAGCAGTATATGTAAAGACTCAAGAATTTTAAACCATCACAATTAGTTCATCATGGTAGGTATGTTCTCTGATGTCTTGTGACTGAAAACACCAGAAGCCCAGAATAACCATGCCTATGTTGACAAAACTATGGGAGAAGGTGTTTAGGAGCTTTCTAGAAATGGTCACAAATTTTCAACAGAACTGCCCTCTGAAAAACTATCCATTTTCAATTAACGTCTGTGGGAATACTACCAAAAATGAATGGAATATAGATATATTATGTACAGTGTGTCTAGCTATAATATGTACAACTAAAAAAATACATAGGATAGATCTAGAATTGGATAAATACTGACATCTATGAGCACTATCACCATTTATTACATTCTCCAACAACAGTGTGCAGTGGAGGCAAAGTCATGCAGACAGCGGAGAAAGACCCTCAGGATTCACATAGAGCCAATAGTTTGTCCGACAGTCTCCATCAACAAAAATAACAAAAAACAGAAACTACTGTAACTTACTTGAATATAGGATGACCCTAAGTATAAACAATGCCAATAATTAGATTCTATATAAGGAAAAATGATAAATATTACTGAAATCTAATTACTGAAGATCTACCTTGAATTCGTCCCCCTCCTGCTGCTACAGCAGGGAAATTAAATCAGGGGACAGTGTCAGGTAGCTCTTGTCCTCTTGACACCCACCCCC
>NW_005842929.1:408614-414387 GCF_000455745.1 Alligator sinensis
TCCCTACTGTCAAACCCAGATCTTCCCTAAGCACATGAAGTGAGAAGCAAATGAGAAACACTAACATTGAAATAAACGTACCTGTAGTAACTTGCATATAGGGAAATTACTACAACTATCCACAGACCTCTAGTTCATGACCCATATACTTCATTCAGAATTCAGTTTACCTTTTTTGAAAATTCTGTAAGTTTCAGCACGGGTATTCCATAAACACACTACTAAACATCACTTCTGTACCTACTTATATATAGCCCCTTCAGTGGCAACAGCGTTTAGTAATGCTAACCCCAGAATCCAGCAGTACTCAGTATGTGGGTACACTCCAGATACCCCTCACAAAACAACCATGTGCTAGTTAACCCCCCACTCATGACTAGGACCAAGTGTTTTTGTCAGGAGTCCTGCGATCTTCCAAAAATTTATAGGCAGATAAGGCACAGATCAGTCTGGCCCAGTTTCATCTCCTGGAGAGTGGGGGCCACACTAATAGTGTGTGACAGGATGAGTGAGGGGGCAAGAGGGATTCTGGGTAAGCAGTTTGGGCCCCATTTAGTTAAGGCTGGTTAAAAAACAGGACCCATTTGAAATGGGAAAGTGATGCAGAGTTCAGCTGTGGAAGAGGAGGAATTAAAAACGTATTCAATGTAGTGGCTCATCATGACTGGGAAAACACTAAGCGCTATGGGGGGACTGAGCATAATGGACACTATCATATATCTTATTCAGATGAGTTATACTAACCTGTTCTTGTGGTAGGTTTTTGTAAGTATGGTTGCCCAGTATGGTCACGCATTTTATACTAATGCTCAGTGTTGATTGCATTTAACTTTTATAGTTGGTTTCCATTACTGAGCACGTGCTGCTTGGGCAGCAGGTTAATGACAGACCATGTATTTAATGAGGTTTCCTTGTATGGAAGTGTAAGACTAAATGCTTTTTTTCTCCATGCTGATGGGGTAGGAACCTCATCTTGTATTCAAGTAAATATGGTACATGTAGTAAAGCTTGTCACAGTGTGACTGTATCTTTGCTATTTCCTGATGCACCTTCTCTGCCCACCTTTACAAAGACTAAGGAACCCAAAACATGTATTCAATGGATCTCTTCCATTTCCAACAGATTTCCAGGATACAGTAGCTCTGTTCTCACTTTCTTGGCCAATCTCATGCAGTTATGGAATGGATAAAGTTGCTGGAATTAGGCTTCCAAATTAAATTTCCTGGTCACAGCTCAAGCAGTGAGAGAGTACTGAGATACCACTATGCTAGTGATTCACTGCAACCTGTTCATCCCATATATTCACATGGCTGTGCAGTTCTCTCAATAATCCATGAATATTCCGCTCTGCTCTGGCTGGGGCTCTCTTAAGAAAACCACCTTTACAATTAATAAGATACAGCCATCTCTGCTTCTGACTTCACTGTCAATCTACACCAAATTATGAATGGCTGCATCATCCAGTTCAGGATGTATAATCAATGGCTCGATGTCTAATTGGCAACTGGTATCGAGCACCCCAGGTATTGGTCCTTGGGCCAGTTTTGTTCAATACCTTCATCAATGACCTGAAAGATGGGATGGAGTGCATCCTCAGCAAGAGTGGACCAATAGAAATTTCATGAGGTTCCGTAAGGAGAAGTGCAGATGTCCTGCACTTAGGACAGAACAATCCCATGCACCTGTTCTGGCTGGGGATTAACTGGCTAAGCAGCAACTCTGCAGAAAAGGACACAGGGGCTTATAGTAGACAATAAGCAGAATTGAACCAAGTGTGCTCTTGTTGTGAAGAAGACTAACAGCAAACTGGGCTGCATTAGTAGGAGCACTGCCAGCAAATTGAAGTGATTATTCCTCTATTCAGCACTGGTGAAGCCACAACTGAAGTACAGTTGGTCCATCCACTACAGAAAGGATGTGGACAAATCAGGAAAAAAGTCCAGCAGAAAGCAATGAAAATGGTGAGGGGGTCAGGACACAGGACTTTGGAGGAGAGGCTGAGGGAACTGGGCTTACTTAGTCAGGTGAAGAGAAGACTGAGGGGGAGATTTAAAACAGCTTTCAGCTACCTGGAGGGTGATTCCAAAGAGGAGCTGGACTGTTCTCAGTGGTGGTAGATCATAGAATAAGGAGCAGTGGTCTCAAGGTACAGCAAAAGAAGTTTAGGTTGGATATTAGGAAGAACTTCGTCACTAGGAGGGTAGTAAAGCACTGGAACAGGTTATTAATTAGGGTGGTCTTGCTGTGGGGGAGGAGATTGGACTAATGACCTCCCAAGGTCCCTTCCAGCCCTTATTTTCTGTAATTCCATAAAGCGGAATACAATTAGAAAGGTATGGGTTAGTTACACAATAAACAATGTCGCTAGAATGTTTTATGAGATTGAGGGACAATATGGACAACCTGAAGATATCAAATAAATGTAAAATTTAAACACCTTGGACACTTTGTGAGCACGTGAAGCATAACATGATACTACTTCTAAAACCTGAACACCTTTAATGCATCAATAATGACCTCCAACCCTTCCTGGAAAATGAGGACCATCTCAAATGATCCTCATCTCAAATTAGTCCTGGAAAACAAATTTGTTTTGGGTTACTAACAGCTCCCAACTTCACATGATGTCTCTCCAGCAACAGACAATTTAACTCCAAAGTTCAACCACAACCATCATGGTCTTGCTACAAACCCAGATGCCAGTTGCAGTCTCTTATTGACAGACATCACTGGATCAAATAACAGATTATAATGCCCAGCAGTTCATTCACCTAATCCTCTACTACCACCATATACACTTGCCCTCCCCCTCCACCCACTTAATGCCTTTGCCATCTACACTGGACATACAGGATGATCCATATGTGAAAGACTGAATGAACACTTATCTGACAAATCCTACAAATACAAAACCCAGTGGCAGAACATTAACCTCCCTAGGTTTTCCATCACTGACTTCAGAATTGCTGTTCTTATACAACAAAACTTTTAAAAACCATCTCAAACACAACTGTGGAACTGTAAGTCATCTACAGACTGGACTGTGTTAAATTACAGTCCCTATACTATGAATTCTTATCACCTAGACAGGTTTGTATAACCCCATGTCCCACAATGGGTTAGCCGCCTTATTACTACTGATCTATTCAACTCACACACCTCTCAGCAGTGCTCCCTCCCCCTATCCTTTGTACTTAAAATTCCCTTGTATTTAAAACCCCTGCTTTCTGCTAATCTGTTCACACCATCTGACCAAGTAGGTTTCCTAGGAGCGCTTATGTATCTCTGAACCAGTAAATCTGTAAGGTGTCCCCCTTTCTGCCTAAATTCAGACTAATGCAACTACCTCTCTCTAAAGCTTTCCATGACTTGAGAGCTGTTAGCTTTCATGAGCAAGAGCTCATCACAAGTGAGCTGTTACTCACAAAGTTGATCATCTGAATCATCTCTTGATTCAGTTAGTCTGCAAGGTGCATCTCTACCCTACCTTCTGCTTCTCTTTAAAGCTTCTTGTGTTTCATTAAGCTATTTAGAGAGGATGACAATGTAAATTATTAGCTCTTTAATACATTGGCTGGTTTATCAAGGTTTACAAGTCAATCATATGCCTTGAGTTTAAAAATAAATTCCAAATACCATTCCTTGAAAACCTAACACATTTTGGATTGTAAGTTTTTAACCCTCCCAGCTTAACATCCCCAATACATCTCAGAATTGAGCCAATTTTATACTATGCCCATCACCAATAACCAAACACTTTGTGAGTCTTGTATTTCTTCTCAAAATTTATACTGCATAATCTGACAATACCCAAACACAATTCACCTACACAACTCGATGAACTAAGCTGATTAAATATGCTGAGACTGCATCCTACTTTTTCCTTACAACGAATGCAATCATTTTATCTGGTCTTCCCTCTCTCACCCACACTTGTTTCTATCTGTTTAAAAATGTATCTAAAGATATAAACAACTATTGATATGGATCTTACAACATTCTGACTTATCCAGCAGGAATAGGAAACACTATTATTCAATATATGTACTATCCACCACACAGAAGGAAAGAATTCAATTCATGGGATGCACTCAGGACAACATCCACTCCTTTATGGCTGTTTAGTTGGCAAAAGCAATGCTATCAAAAAGAATCCCTGAGTCAGATGATCTGCAAAGCTGGGTTCATATTTGCATTTGTTTTTCTAGCAAAAAGTAAAACATAATGACGACTTCAAAGCAAATGACAAAAAGGACAAGGTATATTCAGCCATCATTGTTTCTTCCTTTCCCCCCCATCATTACTTAAGAATCCCTCCTTTCAGAAGCAAATCCAACTCACCTTAAGACTGGTCCCTGATAAAGTCAATTGGCAGACTGGCATGAATAATAGTTTGCTTCATAAGAAGCAATGTACTTTCACAGAGATGAAATGAGGGACGTTTGAGGGATAATTAAGATTATTACATGGTATAATTTAAAATCATTGAAACATCTCTCCAATACTCTATTTTGACCTGATAAAAAGCAATGTCAATGTCACATTTCATTTTCTAGTTCTGACTATGATGTATCCTAATTTAATCATGCAAGCTTTTAAAGCAATTCAATTCTACATTATTATTTGGACTGAGATAGTTTGGAAATTATTTAGGAACACTGAATTAGAGCAACTGCGGAAATTTAAGAAATGCAGTTCAAGTAAACTGTAGATCTGAAGACATAATGGAACGTACAAGCACCCAGCACAGAGTCAAAATAAAATTCCATGAAAAGTCACACATCTATCTACTTATAACCACGTGTTTCTAAACACATGGCCATAAATTCAGTGGCAAAAGCAAGTAAAAAAATCAACAGAAAACACATTCCTGTTTTTAAAAATCCAACCCAGAAAAGTAAAAAGGAAGATTCCCAGTAACTTCTTCTGGATTTTGGAATCAGATGGAAAAACTAAATAAGAAAATTATTTTGACGTTATCTTGTCAAAATAATTTAAAATCATTTAAGACTAGTAGACTCTTTTTTTTTCTGTTAAAGTGAAGGCTATGTAGGTCAGATCACAGATTTCCATTTACCAAGAGGTATGTAAAAAATTCATACGATACTATTTGCAGTAAGATCATTTATTTTAAACTGTATTAATTGATAAATGAATACATTAAGAGCTATCACTAATGCCTTGTAGAGTGAAGTAAACAACGAAACTGAATCTAGTGGATCTCAAGAAAAGTAGAAATGGAGCCTGAATTACCAGTCTATTCTTCTAACTCAGTAAAATTCCTTCATCAAACTATTTTACAAAATGAAACCTGTTGCTTTATCAGTAAATGATTTTCACATACATTAAGTTTCAGTTGTCATTATCAGAAAACAGCAGTACAACTTTGGAGGTCATATACACATTATTACAAAAAAGGGAAATCTTAAGCATTTGGTTATGATTTTAATGATATCAAATTGTATTTAAAAGATATGCTCAAAAGGAATAGGGTGGTTTATTCCATTCAAGGTGGTCACATGCCCTACTAAAATAACACAAGCACTCTGGAACTTTACGTTATTTTTGATCAATTATGGAATACGTCACTCAAAGAGAAGCAAGACTGTATCTATCTACATGCTCTTATGTATCCCAATTTTCACCATATGTTTCTATATGGCCGAGTCAGTTATGGTGTTGAAATTACTCTTCTGTCAACCTCATGAGGCTATTTTTAAAAGCATAAGGGAATATCTACAATAGTCTAAATATTTAGGGGGGGGGGGGGGGT
>NW_005842929.1:414419-436738 GCF_000455745.1 Alligator sinensis
AATAAGGAAAAAATAAAAAAAATTTAAAAATTGGGGGGGGGGGGGGGGTTAATTACAGAAACCTAGATGAAAGGTTGGTCTACATATAAAAAGTTCCTGACAATTTAAATTTTACTTGGAAAGATGTAGTTAAGCCAGTACAAAGAGTACGACATGAATAATAATAAAAAAATTTTACGGTAGTGCATAGGAACCATAGTTGTGAATCTCATTATGTTGGACCTCATACAAACTGATTTCCAGCTGATTCAGGATTTCATTTGCAACAACTAACTCATCAATAAAACAGAATGGATATAAACTAGTCCTGAAGAGATTAAATGAGTCCAGTCGACCCTTGTACCAGTTTAAATCCATTTTAAAATTTTAGTAAAATCAGTATGGAATTGTTGGGTAGACAAAGCCCAAGGGAAAAAGTTTCCTTGGATTTACAAGGTAGTGACGTTTTAGGAAGCATAGAAAATAAATATGAATTCTTTGGATAGAAAAAGAATTCAAGTACAACTGTGATTATCTTAAGGTCTTGAAGGACATATTTGAATTTCGGAAAACAAAATTCTGTTCTGACGGAATTTTTCCTGAATTCTGAATATTGTAAATGACAAATCAGAGTCTATCTGTAGTTCATAAATCAAAGCTGCATTCCAAGTCAAGCAGTACTTCACATCTTTTTTTTTTTTAACACTACTCAAATTATTTTCATACTTTATTAGTTAAAAGAGTATTATTAAAATTTGTTTCTAACAAATTCCCTACTCCCCATTCCCACTTGTAACTTCCTTACCTGTCACTTCTGCAGCAGGCGCTAAGGCCTGTGTCCTAATTTCCTCTTCCCAAATAATGGCAGCAGATTTGGAAAGTCTTTGTGGAACTACATCTTAAAGTCATGACATGAAAGTGCCAAGGAAAAAGAAAGGGCAGGAAAGTGGTCTTTATAAAGATCAACACAATCAAAACATTTTATTCAAAGAATCCTCATTTTTGAAATTCTTCATTTAAAATCTGCTGTTTTATGCAGTAGAGAGATACCAAACGATACATACAGGTACAAAGATAGAAAGATAGGAAACACATCCAGCAGTAGGGCTTATGGGTAGGTTTATCAAGTTGATACATGTAGACGAGGAAAATTAAACCAAATTTTATTTTAAAAATGGATCAGTTGGGTGACATGCATTATTTACACTGCAATTAAATCATGTATATATATGATCCTATTGTTCCTACTCCTTAGAAATATTTTTCATTGTCATGAAATATAGTTTATATTGTAAAAAAATAGATTTAATTTGAAATGAGAATTAGAAGTGTTTATTTAAAGGTCCCCATTGTCAGTGCAGATGACATTAACAAGTGGAGTACACGCTCCAATATCCACGTTTTCTTGGTCCATCTAAGCAGGACACACTGTCAGCTTCCAAAAAAAGAAAAATAGAATAAATTACATTTATAAATTAAATGTAATTTAATAAATAATCACTCTTTCTAGTTGAAATACCTATTTTGTAAATGCCAAAGCATACATGTATATATATTTGTGCAGAAGACAAGTACTGTCTTTAAAAGAAACAAAATTCATACTGGTGGAAAAATCAGGGAGGACCGATACTCAGTCATGGACCATCAGCAAAAAAAGGCGCTAATTAAACAAGTAATCTATGATAATTATATGATCGAATATTATGAGCTATCAATTAGGATTTAATTAATAACTCATGTAATATCAAGATAGCATCTGCTGGACTTCTACTGTTCAGCAATGTTCATTTACAGCCAGCCAAACTGTGAGCTATTTGGCCTGGTCTGCCTTTCTGTACTGTACTGTACAGCACAAAGCAATGGGAGTAAGAATTCATTTCTTGGGGTTCTCAAATCCTATAATTTAAACCAACGTTAAGACCATCGGTGTTCCAACCCTTTATCATCTTGCTTTAACTATTTCAACTTGATACAACTGGACACTCTCTAGAACCAAAAAGTATCTCGTTATTTGACATGGTTAATGGGTCTCACATACTAGGATTTATAAAAAATAGAAATCTGAGTCTTATATTGAATTCTAGAAGCTGGCAGTTCAGCTGCTCAATCACACTGTAACTGAAGATGACAAAAAAATCACAAATATAGCAATAAAGTGATATTAAAGTTTTGATATACCAGAAAGTTATTTCTAGCATGAAAATTTAGGCTTCTTAAAGACACAAATAAGGGTGTTTAGTGCTTTCCTTCTAAGAGAGGCACAACAACAGCTCAACCTCAAATGATTAGACTTCATTCATGCAAGAATTACGTGCTGAAATCCTAGAGCCATACTATGATATAATGATCCCTTTATAAATTATTAATCTATGAAAAAAGGCTCATACATCAGCATAGCATGTACTACCCCAATTTTCAGAGTGAAAAGCTGAAACAATAGCCAGTGTGTCCAACATGACAGTCTGTGACACGGCTAGTCAGAGAAATCTCTTTACTTCAAAGCTTCAACTACAAACATTCTTTATTTAACAGCAATATACTGAGGTCTAGATGCATCTGAGCGGCCTCCAGGTGGAACCATCTTCCCCCAGCACTGGTCCAAGGTATGTAGTCTGAAACAGAGGGGGAAATGCCTGGATTTCCCCCTAGCACCAAATTATGCACAAGGTTAGATAAACTGAAACCAGATTCAAGATTAAGTAGCTGTGAAGCTGTTTATCAATATTTTAATCAAAGGTAAGAAATGTATTATGAACTTTATTCTGCAATGTACACAGCATTAAACAATTTAATTTTCAAATTGTGAATTACTATTATAAAGCCCATAGAATAGATTAACAGATTATTTATACAGCATGCAAATGTACAAGGCACTCAGAGGTTACAGTTCAGAAATCAACTGACTATCTAGATACTTAGAAACCAGCACGTGAACTAGCATATGTGAAAGGAATTGATAGCTTTGTAACCTGTGCTGTATAATGCTATCCTCAAAACCAGGAATGCTTTCCAATCATAGACTTTATTCTAAATATAATATAAAACAGTATGTGTTGCTATCCATCTTAAATACTTAACCACCATGTGGGCACATGGAGCTGACAATTCTGAAGTTTCTCTTAGACTGGAGGTCACAAGAAAATATAAAAATTGTATGTCTGATATATTGGTTTCTTGGGAAGGTGAACAGAAATTGTAGCTACTATCAAGCCGGATTATATTAAAACAAATCTCCTTCGACAGAATCGTGATTCTGTCATTAAATTCATCAAGTCCTGTTCCTGTTCACTTGGTGGTATTTAAAGGACCTATTTCTACTTAAATTTCTTTTTTGAGCAGACATGTCATGCTAGACACCTGCAAAAACCTTATCATACTCTTTTATAATAATGATCCCAATTACAATTAATAAAATTAGCAAAAAACCCCCAGTATATTTGGAGCACCTGGAATTGTTTTGATGACAGAGGATAAGGGCTGCTCTGTTCTCAAAGTCTGACCTAGCATTTATGTTGAAACACTATGGAGACACACAGAATCAGAAATGTTTATCCACTAAGGCTTCATTTCAATATCTGTAGGGGTATATTTTAACAGGAAGAACCATACTGACATAATTAATAGGATTATTTTTATGGCTTCAGCCTCAAATTGATCTGTGTTTTTGAAATCCATGGCAGTTCTCTTGCTGCCTTCTACTTACCTCTATTTTTGTATGATTAGGACAGTAATCTATGTAGTTTCTATTCTATGACTGAGTCAAGAGAGTAATGTATACTAGTGACTGGCAGAAATACTGCAATCCTAGGGTTCAAGTGCAAGTAAAACCAAATTTTTCTGAAGTTCAAATTCTGAACTAAGTGCTTTTCCACCAAATGTTATTTTTAAAACTGTTTCTGGAAACAACTGATCTTTGTTCTAATCCTATTAGCATAATCACTGAGGTAATATGGAATTTCAAGGAGCCCTGCTCCTAAACCAGGCCTAGAACAGTGCAAACAGCAGTAACAGGTTTATGCAGTGGCTGCTTTTATTTTAAAAAATTGAAATTCCTTTAATTGGTCAAAAGAAAGGAAATACCTTTGGCTTCACATATTCTGATCCAAGAGCTCTGCTTTGCAGTGTAATCCCCGGTGTCTTTACCCTTCTGTTCATCATCCAGCTTTTCCGGTTTCACTATTATCCATGAACAAAAGGCTACAGTGCAAACCACACACACGCAGCATATCAGCACTGTAAGAATGAGTGTGTCAGTTTGTGACCAAAATGATTCTATTTTGCTAGGTGTTTTGCTTACTGAAAGCAAGACATCATCACATCCTCTCTATATATAAACACAGTTGTGAGTTGGATAATGCTTTGGCATCATGTAACATTACACAAATTTCATTTTTTTAAACAACTAAATAAGTATTTTAGAAATTTAAAAATTCCCACCAACATCCCTTGTTTTGAAACCAGGCACTGCTGGGAGGGGCAGGCATCATAAGGCATGGGCACAGGGGAGCAGGTGGGAGGGAAGCAGGCAGCAGGGGGTACTGGCACAGGCATGTAGTGGGGATTAGGTGAAGACAGGCAGGGGAAAGGTCAGACCAGTAACCTTCCCCCCCCCTCCCCCCCGACACCGCTTTCCAAATTTAAGACAACCCTCCAAAACTTAGATTCTAGTTTTTTTTAATTTATAAATGTTCCATGTCTAGAATCTAATTACTGGGGAGTCACCTTAAATTCATAGTCCTCTTGGATTTGGGTAAATATGGTAATCTCTTATGATTAATTTACATTTCTTTCATAACAATAAAGCGCAGGTTCTATTGGGCTCTGGTGTGCCCAGTATCCTAGCTTATGTAACAAAAATTTACTTGTTACATACATTACATAAATGTGCATTTTACTATGTAAGTACTGACTCGTAATTTTTTAAGAACTTTCAACTTTATTAAGATGGTTCAGCCAAGTCTTGCTTCTTGTTTTTATATTCTTTGGTGACTTCCATCATTTTGGAAGAACAAGAAGAAAGTAGAGAGAGACCAAAAATTCATAGCTGAACCACTGGATAATCTGGATCTTTTTCTCGTTGTTATTTGCACAGATCACAAAGGCTGGTAAAGGAAACAACCAGTTACTCTTAAATTGGATTCTCATTATTACTTTTTGTAGCTCAGTTTTCATGTATTTTAAGTTGGGAGTTCATCAGTACAACATAATTCAGAACCCTTATTACAAAAGCTAGTGCATGGATTTTAAGGGATAAAAGCACCACAAAAATTCCCACAAGCCTTTTTTTAAACCTTAACAGGTTTAAGATACAATAATCAAATACTCATATATATGAAATTATATTACACACACACACAGAACATACATGTGGATGTGATGTCTAATGGTTACTAGAATGTGACAGTACTTGCTACAATACCTTTTTTTCTACTTTTTTCTTCAAAATTTCAGCCAGGTTTATCACAACCATGTGAATAAAATAATATACTTTATTCTTAAAATGCTTTTCATCAGACATCTCAAAAAGCCTTAACAAAGGTCATCATCAGAACTTTACAGAGGAGGAAATTAAAGAGATAAAAGGGTTCCAGCTGAACCAGAATACAAAATTCAAATTTCCTAAATCTGGCAGGGTTTAAGTAATAGTCCCAGTCTGCACTAGCTCCTTGCATAACATTTTTGACATCAGCTTACCAGAAAGTTTCCCTGCTTCCCCCAAACCACAGAGTTATTTTTCTATGTTATTCTAGTCATATTGATTCAAGGCACTGGGGCCTCCATATTCAATGGCAGACCACTGAAAAACTGTAGGCTTCAATGTTTCATAAAAAAATAGTGACATTTAAAAAAGAAGACCCCTTATCTTTCCAACGGTTACACCCCTTGGTTCCTTTGCCTCAAAAGGCAACACAGAAATCTATTTTTAAACAAGATAGCATGAAAAGACTATTTTAGTTAGTATCCACAAAGTTTTCTAAAACAAGGTTAATTTATCTGTCTGAGGCCTGAACAGTTAGGTATGAATACATAATTTATACCAAGAAAAAATACCATAAATGAAGGGCCATGAATCTGCAAATACCAAATCCTTTTGCAAACTGACATCCCCAAAGATGACATGCATCTTATTTTTGAAGGAAGAATGTAGAAGACATTATTTTTCCAGTGACTGACTGCATGCAGCAGCTCACTTATACTCAGCCAGCTCATTGGCTTTTCAGGCACAAAGCTTTCACAAACCCTGCCCCACTGGCAGCAACCTTTGGCTGCTCAACCAGATGTTGCTGCCAACTTGGCAGTGACTAAGAGGTTTAACACCGGAGTCTGCTCTTGCTGCTGGCTGTCCCAGAGAAGTGGCAGCCATTACAGCAGTTTCTCCATGCTTCTACTCCAGCGAAGAAAAATTAGCTTCCCTGTGTAAAACATACAGCTTAGTTTTGGAAGGTTGATTCTTGGGGAAAAGGTGTGTGTTGTATTTGATTTAACATGATACTTACATTTGCTGTTTACAACTTTCAAGTTAAAGCATTTGTGTGTTTCCAGAATTGAGGTCTAACATGTGGGTGCATTAGTAATTTCAAAGTAAAAAAAATGCCTCAAGTACTTTCAAGAAGCATCAAATGCATGTAATTCAGATTTAAGGTCAAGCTTAAAATAAAGAGAAACCTGCTATGCCCCACACAATTTCACAGGAAAAACATAAAAAAAAAAAAATCCCTTATTTCTGCCACTGTAGTGATGTCCCAGGGAAAACAGGAAAAGTCTAAAACATGCCTTTAAAAGAAATACTATTCAATTTGGAATTAGAAATAACATACAAATGAATCTATCTCCAACAGTTGCAAACATCACCTTGCACATTGTTCTCCGAGGTCTAACGAGCATCTGAGCCATGAGACTTTTGTCTCTAGCAAAACACATTTCCCTTGTATTAAGATTATTCAATTCTATTTATTGAGAAGTTAACATGATGACTTACAACTCTGCTCAGTTGGTTCATTTTCAGGATTAAGAATTCACTTGCATCTTGAGCTATACTCTCCATGTGCTCCACATGGCTAACTCTATAACGGGGGGTTTTTGGTGGGAAAGTGGCATTTCCCAATTAAAAAATGGAAACAATCCAAGTACTAATGCACATGGCCATTGTATTGTCATATAATGAGACAGAGAAAAAAAACAATTGAAGACAGCTACTGTCACAGTCTTAACTGGCTTCACATAAGGGATCATCTTGGTTGCATTTACAAAAACTCTCTCATTTTCACTGTTAAATGCAACTGTTCTCAAACTTCTATTCTTTATGATGCTACAAAGGAATTCCCAAAATTCATATGTATTCTAAAGTCACATTTGTACATGAGTAAACCGCTGTCTTCATTTCTTACTCATGACCATTAAGAATACAAAATGGTCAAAGCCAAAACCAAATAGGATTTAGATTCCACCAAAAGACTTTTATAGTTAATATACTGATAAAGTTAATAGAGAATTATGGGTGGAATACACCTTATAAATTCCTATGTAAGAATATAATACAATAGAAAACCTTAACAAAAATTAATTCCACCATCGTTCCAACATTGTACGTAATAAACAATAGGAACCATTTCAAAACTAAGATAGCCAGCCTTCAGATTTTGTCTTTAAACTCCCATCTGAGATGGTTAAGTGACTACATATTTTTAATTCTCTGAGAGAAATAAGGGGAAAGTTTTTTGGGGTTAGTTTTTTTTTTTTTTTTTTTTAAGGTTTTTTTTTGTTTTTTGTTTTTATAGAAAATGGACACAGCAACTACATAGCCACAAACCATGTATCGTGATCATGAAAAAGAATTAAGTTTAGCAATAAAACTAATTATTACCAGAACAGTAATTTTGGGAGACTGAAATAAACGTACCACCTCTCTCCCCCACACATACACAGACAGAACATTCAACAGCAAAGGGCAATTCAAACAAATGTACACTGTACAAAGGCAGTTTTGATGGTGCTTCTGACAAAAAACAACTTACCATGCAGAATAGAAAACAATGGATATAACAAGGCTGGAGTTAAGAGATGTTATGAATTTTATAGAAGTACCTTCACCCTTTATGCCAACATAACATTAAATTTATATTTTCAATTACTGTAAACCAAAAAAGAACGGAAATTACAATTTGATAAGACACTATGATCCTCCAATTAATTAGATTTTTTCTGGACTCTGATTTTCTGAAATCTGATAAAACACATTCCTCAAGCATTAAATCAGAAATATTTTATATATTACTTGGGACAGTTCTGGGTCATCCGGAGTTCCAGATGCAGAAAAACTACAGATAAACTTCCTAAGTCTGGAAACTAAGACTGCAACAAAACAAAAAATAAGCTACCACTGCTTCACATTATACACAGTAATTCTTCTGTACCTTCATTAAAAGACTTTTGCTTCAAAGTTGATAAAAATTGGAAGTACACTGTACCTGTTACATACTCACTCTACTGTTAAGTTACTATATACATACTGTTTATTTCTTCATAGTACTGTATTTTTTAAAGAGTAAATTTTGGCATTTTTGAAACGTGCAATATTGCCTTGGAAAATGAACTACATATATTTCCTTCAGACCACTGCAAGGGTATATGCAATCTCTCCACTATTAATGTAACAGATTATTTTTTAAGGCAGGGATGGTGGGGGAAGGATGAAAAGCAATTATTCCTAAAACTCTTGCTGGCTCCCATGTCATCTTCTTTATTGAACATCATAATTCCATCCCACAATGCAGAACCTCTGTTTTAGAGTAAGAAATTAAATATGCACGCTTTCAACTCTGAGCCTCATTGAGAGGATCGCTTCTGATGATTATGCTGTGATGTAGAAACTTGAAAACCAAGAATTGGACTGAAAATCCCAACTCATTTTTTAACCTATTCATTTTCCAAGCCACAGATTTCCTAATAGTACTGAAAGGCACTTGATTTAAAGAGGCTATGATAATAAAAATATTTTTCCTCTCAGTGACTACTGGACCTACATGCAGAACTACAGGAGATAAAGTTACACTTATTCATGGAACAAGTTATTTACTGTGGTATATGAAAGGATATTAACACAAACAGATTCTTACCTGTAATACTGAAAACAGTTTTTGGTATGGCTGCAGTCATGAATGAACAGATGAATCATCCACCCACAAATATAAATAACTGAGAAGCAACTAAGTGATTATCTCAACATTGAATACTACAGTTTTCAGGGTTGCTTAGTAATTTCCAGTTAGCAGAAAAAAATCTTTACCTAAAGCACACACATTAACCTTTTAAGAAGCAGCTTACATTTCAGAATCTACTGGTATTACATTACCCCACTGTTTACATTTTTTCCCATTACTATGATAGACAAAAGTAAGGCTAACCAGAATATTTTTTTTTTAAGCAAAAGATAAGGGAAGTATCAATATGGATGGGAGCTACTAACGTTTTAAGTAAAATATCAACGATTTACTCCAGGAGTAACAAGAAACTAAAACAGAAAAACTGCTTGGTAGGAATCTTGTGGATTACTAAACTACCACCAGAATCCAGTTTGAATGAATTTTCCACTTTAAACATCTTTTCAAGGCTAGCATAAGTTTAGATTTTTACTAATACAACTAAAAACTGATATGGATACCAAAAAACCCCAAAAGAAACGGAGTGGAGAAGTACAGAAGAAGTAACAAATGGCTAAATATTTTTTTATTTGATAAAACACTCAAGTTTCTTTTTTTAAATCCTCTATGGACTCAAACCATTGATTATACATTTGCTAAAAACATGGGTGGCACAAAGTTAAGTCTCTTTTACTTCTTTCAAATATTCTCAGTTGGAATAAAATCAGTTCCCCTTTTGCTCAACACGTTACACGTGACAGCTCTTTCTTAAGTAGGGCTGGGCATTCCTGAGCTCTGGCACCAGAATACACCAGTTCTCTGCAGTACCCAAACATAACATGTGTCAACTGCCAAGAAGTCTTACACCCCATTCTGTTCATATATTTCTTTGACTAATAGGTCTGTAAGGACAGTCCTGTATTCTATATTTATTGGACAAAAGAATAAGAAAATTCAAGTATTTTATGAAAAAGTAAAATAAAATAATTGTACATACTTTTGTTTTAACTGAATCCAACCACTTGTAATTTCTACCTACCATTCCTATAAGACACTGTTGAAGACTGAAAAAATCGTATTTTCCAAAGGTAAACTCGTTCTGTGTGTGGTGCACAGACAAATGCAACATTTAACCAGTTTAAATTATCCCAATGAGATGGAAGAACAGGAAGTGCAACAGAAGACTGCACCTAGAACTTGTTTTAATCTGACACTTTTTGACAGTGGATGAAGTCAAACTTAAAAGTTTAAGAAAATCAGCCAGTATTTTAGATAACAGGAAAATGTGACCAACATTTTTTACTCACAGCAATGAACTATAATTAGTTCAATTTTTGCTCTAGTTTTCATATATAGCAAACTTGAAAAGCATGTTTTGTATACTGTATGTAAATACAAAATTACACAATAGGTAACAATTATACTACAATAGTGACCAATGATTTCAACTTTGGATACGGCAAGGAAATAAAAAATTTAAAAAAACCCTGTTTTAAATGAATTCATAAAAAAATTCCAAAATAAAAATAACTTTATTTTTAAGGTTTTGCAGTGTGTATGGAGAACTCTTTTTGCTCATACCAGCACTCTCCAGAAACTATTCAACTTTTTTAATGAGGGGATCAAAAGCAACAACTCTCTGCACTTTAAAATTATATCTATAGATAGATAGATAGATATCTGTATCTATCTGGCTATACATGTCAGACACTTATGTCCTATGTACAGCTGAATAAATGTATGCTTAATCAATACAGGAATCAAATTACAGAACTGTGCCAAACTACAAGTTAAATCATAATAATTAGACAATTAAAATATTTAGAAGCTCCGTAAAAATGTGCTAGTACACAATAAAAATATGCTAAAAGATTTGTACAAAATACCACGGTCAAGCTTATCCAGATATTCAGAACACTAGATATTTAGTTGTTCAAGATTTCAAGAAAGCTAGTGTATGAAACAGATCCATGTAAAAAATACTTCAAGGATCCAAATCTAACTTTAATTTTGATCTGCTGAAATTGTAGGAAAACTTCTATAATAAATGTTCCCCTCATGCTCAAAATGTGCTAATACTGTTCGTTATATTTAAAAAAAAAACAGAAATTTTATTTCAGGAATAATGGTAAAAACATCATCTCTCATGTATTGCACAGCAGGGGTGATGTCAAGGTAAGTGAGTATCTGCTATAGGTAACCAAACCATCAGGAAGAGGTGGATAAAGAATTCTTTCAACAACTGACAGAAGTTTCCAAAATACAGGACCTGGTTCTTATGAGACACTAATTATCAGTGGTAGCTCGAGTGATGTAACCATGCTGGTCCAGGATCTATATAGGAGACAAAGATTTTTTGGGTTTCTTTTATTGGACCAACTGCATGATTGGGACAAAGTTAGACAAGTTTTCAAATGCCTTGCTTTAATTGTTAGGCTATCCACTGGTAGGCACACCAGTGCATATGCAGTCCACCACGCTTTTGTAGTGCATCAAGGTATCTTTTTGATACAGATGGTATAGAGGCTAGAAGCTCCTTTTAACTTGTTGCTCACAAACAGGAACCGTTCGAGAACGTGAAAGTGGAGGGTAGCTTATGTCAGTGTTTCTCAACCTGTAGGTCATGACCCAAAAGTGGGTCACAAGAATATATGAAAGGGTCACGAACTAACTTTAAAAATGGATTCTCCTTTAAAGGAGAAAAACATGGGAAATTGTGGCTTTCCCCTTGCAGGCTGTCAGAATTTCAGCCTGCAAGTGGCTGCTTGGGGCCCCCTATACCCCACACACTGTGGGACTGGGACCTGGAGGCAGCAGGTTGGAAGTGAGGAGCATGGTTCAGGACTGGCCATCAATGTTTACAAATGGGTCCTGGTACAAAAAAGGTTGAGAACCACTGGGCTAGGTGACAGCAACCATGAAATGATGGTTCAAAATACTAAAGGAAGGAAGGAAAGCAGCAAAATAAAAGCACTGGACTTCAGAAAAGCAAACTTTAGTAAACTTAGGGCAGTGGTTTTCAACATTTTTTCACAAAAATTCTGAATGGAGGTACGGACCACTTTGAATTGCAATTGGGGATATTCACACACTTTTTATTGATCAGTCATACTCCCACAGGCCATAGGGAGTTTTGGGGAGCTGTCATGGGCTGAGACAGCCCCTCCCTTCTCACCCCCACCACAGCAGTTCCCCAACCTTATGTGGGATGGGGCGGTGAGCGAGCAGGGAGCTGGGCATGAATGCAGGCAGCAGCTTCAACAGAAACTGCTCAGCTGGGGCCCCTCCCACCATCAGTGCCACCTCTAGGCCACCCTTCTACGCTGAGGAGAGGCTAGAGTGGATGCCCTGATCCCTAGTGGGAATCTGCTGGCTGTCCACAGTTGATGCTGGTGCAACCCCAGCGCTACTTCTGATGCATGGGGCAGGAGCTGATGTAAACCGAGGATGGGGTGTGCCTGCCTGCTCAGCACAACACAGCCACTGGCTCCCCGCAGGCTGGATCCCATGACTGGCCACCCACCTGCGGGCTGGATCCAGCCCACAGAGGTCTTTTGTCCACCCCTGCCTCAGGCAGTCTGCAGACCCCAAAAGGATCCAGGGACCACAGGATGAAAACGACTGACTTAGAAAATTGGAGGGCAAGGCCTCGTGCGAGGCAAGTCTGAAGCGAAAAGGAGCCCAGGAAAGCTGGTTGTACTTTAATGAGGTTGTATTAAGGGTTCAGGGACAAGCTATCCCAATGCAATGGAGGAATGGGAAGTGCAACAGAAGTCCAGACTGACTAGACAGCAATTTCTTCAATATGCTGAAACTCAAAAAGGAATCCTAAAAAGAAGTAGAAACTTGGTCATATTCTTACACTCTTCCCTAGTAATATCACATGGGCATGCAGAAAGAAAATTATGTAGCCCATGGTACGATTTGAGATGCAACTGGCAAGAGATATAGAATGCAATAAAGACAAGTATGTCAAAAGTAAAAAGACAACCAAAGAAACCATGAGTCCCTTACAGAGAGATGGACACGGTATCCCTGCATTCCAAGCAGACAACATTTGCATAGAGTCTTTTCTCTAATATTTAGCTCAACCTGTATCTACTTCTCCTGAAATTTGTCCAGCTTTTCCAACTCTGTCAGCCTAAAAAAAGGTATCACAAAAATAACCTTGCCCCTTTAATAACTTACAAGATACTCATGAAGATATGCTGAATGCCGATTTTCTTATAATGTTCTAGAAAAGAAATGGCAGAAGGGAAAAAAGTGTAAACAATTTGGTTTCCACTTCAACTTCATCCTTGCATCCACCCAGACCTAATTACAGTAAGAAATATAGATATAGCCAATATAAGCAGCATATGATCAGGAATACCATCCTTTTAAGAATTTTTATCCAAATAGTTTGCTTAGGTGAGAACAGTATTTTAGTAAACCAGAACCGCAAAAACTAGCTTCCAAGTCAGGTATTTGCTTTTTCTAAGAATCAAAAAACTGGTCAGGAGGGAATCAAAGTGCAGTGAACTCAAATGTAGCGTATATCTATAATCCAAATTAAATCAAAATAACTAGCATGGCATGCGTAGGCAGTCACATATCCACATTTATAATAGGACGGTAAATAAAAATTGTCACAGTAATGAATACTATAAACCAGTATTCCCCACAATTTCTAATTCTATGGCCTGTGCACCTTTGTCTGGTTACCAATCATCTGTTTTCTACCAGCTAATGATTTTCAGAACATTCTGGAAAATGGGTTTCACATCTCCAAAATAAATAATGCTCTAAGTTTGTTTTGCTTTTCTCAAAATGAAAAATAGGTTGTTTTTTTTTTAAGATTTGTCATTTCTTTAAATAGATGCCTTTCCCAGATACTGGAAAGAACTACAGTAAGTGGATACTGTCGCTTGTGAAAACTAAGTTACCTTAGACAGAACCAGCAGGAACATCTATTGTGTTCATGATGCAGAAAATTAGGTGAACTAGGACAATTCTCAGGTTTTTTAAAAGACAGAGATATGTATTACTGCAGTCAAGAACTAGGGCAGCAAAGATGGTCCCTGCCCCAAAGAGCTTACAGTATAGGCATAGTCTTGTGATACATTTTACAAGGAAAATGATTAAATCTGTATTAGCATGACCTGTATGCCATTTGAAACATGACCTACATGCCATTTTAACCAAATACTCTAGCATATAATAGAAGACAATTGTTTACATGTGCTCAGTTTTTCATTTTATTATGTGCCCACCAGATTACAGAATAGTTATAAGGATGGAACCAGTCCATTTAGACATAAACCTTAGCTAATATAGAATGTGGCAACCTTTGTTCAGCAACATCAACTACCACAGGCACAGTACATCTAACCTCTGGCAAGAGCTTCCCATAGAATATGTGAAATCCAGTGTCTCGGTCAATATTTTTCAAACATTCAATGTCTTGGATCAACGACAACAATCTGAAAAAAAAAGGAGAGCAGACAGCAGCTCCACTCCTGATATACAACCCAACAGCAGGATAAAGTTCATTTGCTGAGGAGAGATTTTGGATTTGAGGCTGGTTCAAGACTGTGGAAGAAAATGCCTGTATCATGCAAGAACTGCGTTTTACTGTAAAGCCTCCATCAATTAACTGCAAGGCTTTCACACTTTGTGTTCACTTTTGCTCACATATAGCGTCATCTGTATATACATTAAAACAAGCCATGAACATTTTCCTTGGGAAAGAAATAAAGAATAAACCACTTGTGACAGATGCCAAACACTCTGTTTAATCTATTTTTGCAGGAGATTCATTAACTACAAGGGGTGAGAATCAAACAAAAGGCCGAAGAAAAATACATAAAGATTTGGTCAGCGTGCTCAAAATGACATCCCATACAGGGGACGAAGGGGTGTGGGGGGTGTGCGTGTGTGTGTGTGTGGGGGGGGTGTGGTGGGGGGGGGGGGGGGGGGAGATATGTAATTTACATCATAATTTGTGAATACCTCAAATTTTACCTCTAATTAAAATTTTACAGCTACAGGAACTGTCAATGTTTAACAAATTACTTGTAAAAGACAAAAAGGGAAAGTGTTTCTCAATCTTAAGAATAGAAGTTCTGGCTCCAAATTGATGTAGCCAGGAAGGATAGGATAAATTAATCTCAAACACAAGTCCTCCAAATTAGCATATGAAATGCATCATGTTCAACCAGGAGCAGGGTTGTGAAAGAGAGACTCAAATATTAATCTTGTGCAAAAGCTTAACAAGGAGTATTTTATCATCAATACAAATGTAGTAACACTCTTCCCCATGTTAGCTTTAAGGATACAATATTCAATCAATGAGATATTACTTTCTTTTAAGAATGCGTACAGTGGTAGGCTACTAATTGCTGGCAAGGAAAATATAATTTCAAACTTTAAACAAAACTAGTTATATTTCTTAAATTATAAAAAAATGAAATCTGGCTACTGTACAAAATTTCAGTTCTAGCCTAAGAGAAAGGATGTTTTAATAGCTATGACTGCCACAAGTGAAAGATTTGCAAAAAATGCTGTATTCTAACACTCAGTTAATATCTCTTTAAGTAACTGTAGTATGCTAACAATGTGCACACATGCGTATTTCAGAAACACCCAGAAATGCTCCTAACTTGTATTCTTATCTATTTACTTACAAAAGCTCAACAAGATGACTACAATAGTATAAAATAGCTTTTGCACCCAATTCTCAAGTATTTTGCATCTTGGGCCTAACACATACACTCGAGTTGCACTGATTAACTAAAGGGAAAAGGAAGAACTAAACTAATTCAATTTAACATTCACCAACAACCTCAGGAAAAACACTGAAGTTTTAGATGTGGAAAATCAAGTTGTTTTTACTTTAGTAATGCTGGTACAAAATGATCCTTAAATTTAAATGGTAATGTTTTACTGCCAATTTGCATATAGGAACCAAACACCATAAAGGTGCAAAGGCTGCACGGAACTAGACCAACTTTCTTGCCTTTATAGAGGCCTGGATCTAATAGGTCTTTTTCCATCATTAGCTCCCTCCACTCCCAATCATAACAGCCTTTTTAAGTGAAACTGCCATACTACCCAAAACTAATAAAATCTACCTAGGACCTCATACCTGAGGTATCAAACTGATAATATCTATTTCTAAAAACAATTTTTATCTAGAATTTTTTAAAACTGAAAAAGTTTTAACAAAACCTTAACTAAAAATGTAAAAAACGTGTTTTTATACATTAAAATACTCAGTATTTCAACTTTGGTTAAGTACTGAAATCATAAGAGCAATAATTGTAAAAACTGAATAAAATTCCTTCCAAATTAAACATGGAGAACTTAGATATATTAGTTATCAGTAGTTTACATGTGAACAATTGATTATACAGGGAACTAACTCACTTACACAATAATATAGCAAAAGGCTTTAAAACAACCTACATGTAACGCAATTAATCGTTATGAAGGATACTTTAACAGTAATCATTAACATAACAGTCACAGTACTTCACAAGTGCACACGAACAAATGAGTGTTTGTTGGGTTTTTTTAATGTAACTGTTCTTCTGTAAAGCTTCCTTATTAATACCATTTGCAGTCTTTTATGAATAAATAAGCACAGATAAAGATTTGCCTTCTGCTTAATATTATTTTTCAAGGTTCAAAACGTTTATTTGAAGTTTAACAGAGGATATACTTCGTTGACAAACCTATAGTGATTAGATTTGTACAGGAAGAAGAAATAAGTAAACAGCATTTTTACAGCTCAATAAGGATGTATATAAAATTCAATGCTTTTGAAAAGTTGTATTAGCTTCAATCACTTGTCATAACATAAGTATTCATCATATGAATTGCAACTTGCAGCTCTATTTGCACACATTTACAATTAAACAAACATTAAGTTTTTTTCACACTCAACGTAAGAATTTTTAAGTATTGAGATGAATGAAAAAGATGCTACTTACAATTTAACAAAAAAGTTATTCCAGGCAGTATTTTTAATAACATTTCCAAATTCACTTGATTTGTTTTATATTTTATTGTGATCAAATAACTGCACACGTTTTACAGCATAGTCACATGTTTATATTTTGCTGAAGTCACAAACACATTGACTTACATAATGATGCTCATCATTTCTGCTCTACACTACAAAGCCTATTACTGAATACAAAAATGTTTAGGTTTTACAAAAGAAACTGTTTTAAAGACTACATTAACAATAAAACCGTTTTCCAGATAACAGCTAAAATTATAAAGGCAGATCACTGGATACCTGTACTAAATTTTCTAAACAGTAAGGAATGAAAGAAGGTTTTAATATCTGCGACGTTTGTTAGGTCCTTCAAAGTTGCCCCCTGGGTTTCCTCTACCAAAGCCACCAGGTCCACCACTCACGGCACCCACGCCACTCATTGGCGGCTGAGGAGTTTCAGAGCCTGCTCTACTAATCATAGGTGAACCCATCTGTGATGGACCTCCTTGAGGGAATCTCTCATTATGCTAATATACAACGAGTAAAGTCCATTTGGAACATGCCAAATTTAAGTTACAACAAAATTGGCAAAACCCAAGTGATGGTGTCATGAAGTTCAGCAGATAGTCCAGCAGAATCAGGATCCCACATAGAAGGAAGAAAGGAGCAATTAAATTAGTTATTATTTAAAAAGGTGTTGAAAATTAAAGCTTGCTAATACTGTGCTCCAACTTTCTGTAATTAAGACAAAATGTAAATAAAACTGAAATACAAGACCCATCCCCCACACAGATCATATCAGCAAACAGCTGGAATCTAATTTTAAACTGAACTCTACACAAAAATATGTATACTGTCAAAATATGTATACTATACAAAATATGTATAAATATAATTATATTTATTTGATGGGTGACAGAATACATATTTTTGAAATCTAGAAGGAAGCTATAAACATCATATATAAATGTTCCTGTACTTTAAACATATATGATAATGCTCCTGTATTCACTAGCTTGAATACGAAGGACTGTTAAAGAAAAAATGTAACTTGCAGCTTAAGTGCTTCCACAGGTTACCGACTACTGTCAAAGAAGATGAAATATCAAGGTTTCTTCAGACACCTGAAATATTTGTATCCAACTTTAACTGAAACCAGTGCTTTTACTGTCATTTAAACAAACAAACAAAAAAATCAATGACTAAAGCTCAGATGCATTTATTTTCAAGTGAATATTTTGCCTGAATATATCAATGTTTTACTATTTATCAAGTGAAGCATAATTATAAACAGCCCAAATTGAAATGCAGATTTAAGATTAAGATCCGACTGTATTCTGCATTATATGGCTTCTTTAGTACTAAAATTAAATATAGGCCATCACAAGTGTACTTAGGTACCACTACTGTTTTCTAAAATTTTCATTAATGTCCAAATTCTGCAAATACTTACACAGGCCTGAATACTAACAGTTAACCACAGGCCAGTGTTTGCAGAGTCAGTCTCTTATATCACTAATGTTTAAAAATCTCTCTACCCTTCCCTATATATAATGTGTAATATAAATTCAATATAATATATTAATTATATGGATCCAAAGTATATATTATTACATAGTTTGATCAGATTGTCAAAAGAATTCTGTATGCAATTATCAAAAGTGGCCCCACTTTCAAAAAACATCAGTTCCCATTCAGAAAAACTGGCTGGGTTTTCAAGTGTTTTGCTCAAATACTTTGAAAACCTTACCACCTTGTGTTTATGAGATCTTCTGAAAATATAGCTTCAAAGTAGGTGTTCAGTTGGGTGCCTCTAAAAATCTGATCACTAGTCATTAATTCTGTAGTGCAGAATTTTCATTTTTGAAGTTAACTATTCAGGAATGCAACAGCTCTAGATAAAACTGTTTAATTTAAAAATACTGACCAACTTTAACAAATCTTCTTTCCACTTAATATCAACCAACACTGAATAAGCCCTAGATGTGAAAGAATGGATTTCTTTATATACCCCAGCAACGTCTTCTTAGATTGCTGGTTTAATTCTTGGACAATCAAGCAAATGAATGGGCTACCAGTATTATTAACTAGATAGGGTAGAAGTTTAAGTAGGATATCTTAAAGCCATTTGTCCAGGGATAGTCTGGTTCTCAGATTTACTTGTTTAGGAAAAAAAAAAAATCATTCTACAAAAATGTGTGGAAGGTAAAGGAGATACTGATTTTTTAAATGAAATTACTACTACATGTCTCTATAAAAAATAAAAACTCTCATGAGTTGTAGTGAAAATCTAGGTGCATGTCCAATCTAAAAATGAAAATGAGAACAGGACTCTCCTCCCCTTCCTGGCAATCCCATTCTCCATTTCCTGCAATCAAATGGCAAATGCGCTAGTTGAGTTCTTTGGGAAATAACATATAGGCAATGTGTCAGTTAAATAGTTATTTCCACAGTGCAGACACTGGGGGTTGGGGGAGGGGGGGGGGGGGAGGGAACTAGAGTCCATGCAATGCCAAAAAAGGAACTATAGAATTGAGAGCACCAATATAGATCATCATCCATTTAATTTGTTTCTGACATCTGGAAGGGAACGAGTTTAAGTGTAAATAGGTTCTTCCTGTATATATGAGAAAACTAAAATGACCATTTCCAGATTAACAACATTGAGACGCCCAATATCACATTTTCTCCCCGCCCCCACCCATCCACCTTCAGTTGCAATTCAAAGCAACTACCAGAGAATGTTCTAGAGGTGATCTGAGCAAAGAAGCAGGGTTTTTCCACTGTTTCAACAAACAATCTTGCAAAACTGTAACTGATTTTTTCCACTTTCATTATTTAGCCTTAAGAAATAAGCTTGAGGATACTAACTGTAGCAAGTATACTTAAGCCAAAAACCATTTTAGCCAAAACAGGAGCCAAACCAGACCAGCAGTGCTGTAACGCGCAGCAAGACTTAAGTTGATGGTCGTGTATTCACTCTATACAATGGCTCTTTGGCTAATTTGACTCCTTGCAACACCATTTGTGGGAGATATGAAAGAAATGAGCTGGCTCCCAGAAAATGTGTTAGTAAAAGTCTTGTAACTGAAATAGGTTGCCTTCATTCTCACTACAAAAAGATTATTAAAGTCAAGGCATATTCTGTAGAAAAACTAAAATCTCAATCTCTTGTTCAAGCAAGCAAAGCAGCAAGCAATTTCATGAACACCTATAGTGGTTACCATATTGGCTTTTTTCTTTGAGGAAGAAGTCAAAGGAAAGCAGGGATTTGTGTTTCAGCATTCCAACAAAGCTATGCTCTTACTTTTCTACTCTTTACATCATATCACCACCAGAACACCCCAACAGAAGTATATTCACTCAAACAGAAAGCATATAAAAAAAATCAGACAGCTATTTCTCTACAGAAGACATCATAGCAAGGAAAAGGGGTGTATGGGTTGGTGGGCAAAATCAGTTTGCAACATCTATGCTCTGTATCCCATGGGTTATATCTACAAGAATTTCATTTCCGATGGTACAGTTACTATCATAACTTGTTTCAATGTGTTTATACACAGAAGTAACTGATTTTTAAAGAAGTAAATTACATGAAGATATCTTCACACTATATCACACTATATGGATTAATGGCGTTGCTCCCCTTAATCTATTACATAACTGTTTAACAATCTAATATGAAAGCAAATACGATTTAATCTGATAATCAACAGCATATCTAAGGCCTAATGTAATAGTGGTGAAATTTAACCTTACACAATACTTTGGTGCCATATTCTTTCTAAGTTTTATAATATGATGAAATACCTGTATGATAAAAAAATCTTTCCTGACAGGTTTTACAGACAGTTGTACTGTAACTGAGAGAAATTTTAGTACATGGCTAATTTTTAAAAAGCCCAGCAAACTTCTTGGAAGACTGGCACTCACCAAAAGCTTTAATTTAATTCAGGATATTCAATATTTCCAACTAATATCCTAGATAAATTTTCTGGATAAATATTACAGCAAAAAAACCTCCTGCTGTGGCATACATAATTTAAACAAAGATATCTTTTATGCGTTGCCTGTAACATACTACAAACTGTTTTCAACTTCCCAAAAATATTTTCCTGTGAGAGTAGTTTTTAAAAAATCTAGTAATATACTACCAATTAGCTTTCAGTGTGAAGATATCTTTGGTGAAAATAATGTCCCATGAGACATAATTGATAAAAGTAATTAAATTTGATAATGATACATTACCACTGCTCCATTATCTGGCATCATTGGTGTTCCCATATTTGCAGCTCCTTCTGGTCCCATGGAAGGACCAGGACCCATTGCAGGGCCAGGCAAAGTTCCTCTGTTGTTCATATTCATACCCATCATTGGAGGAGGACCTTGGCTACCAGCAGGTGCTGGGCTAAACGCATCTATGCAAAACAATCTATACTTAGAGCTGTCCTAACTTAATTTTACAAGCAAAAAAACCCCAATTTACAATATTTAAGAAACCAACCATTTAAGACCTCCATTACTTAAAATATAAGTTTTTATCTTTTGAGACTGTACATCTGCTGTGAAACATACTTCTATACTTAAATTTTTTAAAAAGTGCATTTTCAGAGCCTTCTTTATGTATGAAGATATTCTCTTCCCTTCACATAAGAATATCAAAGTTTACAATGAAATGTAGCTCTATTATATTTGCATGGAAGATTACTGAATGCTATTCCTAAGTTTTATACACACAATACATAAATTAAAAAATGCTTTAGTCACTATGCAGTAACATGCCAATTGTTACCTATAATGCACCTATTTTGGTATCAATTTAGGTATCTGTAATTATGTAGGAGTTGAAAATATTATAAATAATGTATTATCTGAAAAGGCAAAAGTAAAGATGGCACTTTAATCCATATTAAAAATAAATCAACTGCTATAAGAACAACTTAATGTTTAAATTATTTTTGAAAAACAGCTGTTACCAAAGTAACAGTTAGCAAACCAAATAGTGAAAGATTAAGAAAAGTTTAATAAAGATCTTTATAGATGGTATTTATAATGTTCAACCGATTCCAAATTAAAAATTGCACTTCACAATGCATTCTTCAAACTTTTGATTTACTGTTGGTACAGTAGAGATATAAAAAACAAATAAAAACAACACAAAAAACCACCATCACCATCACCAACCCCCCCCCCCCCCAAAAAAAAAAAAAAAAAAA
>NW_005842929.1:436769-445430 GCF_000455745.1 Alligator sinensis
AAAAAAGAAGAAAGAAATAGCAAGCTGTGGTGGAATGAAAGCTTAGCTATAATAAATGGCAGCCAATCAACATCCATTTCTTAATACACGCTTTAGAGCTGACAAATAAGAAAAACTATGCATTTAAAACTTGTGTTAATAGAAATAAAATTGTGATGATGTTCTCAATTTGTGTCACCAAAATTAGACAGGTGATGGATGGTACAATGTTTAGTCATACTGCCAATGTACTATTCAGCCAAGCATATAGGTTCGTCAACAATACATAAATGAGAAGAAAATGTAGTATTTATAATTTTCCAGGGTTTGAAGCCATTTATCACTATAATATGTAGGATTAATTTAGTTTTTGAACACATGCTGCCAAATAGATAGACTAGAATACTTAAGTATGGCTTTCCATCCCTGAGTAACATTCCTCATTAGAATTACCATCTTTCATGTTATGCATAAATTATCAATGCAGAACTGAATACAAAGTCAATTAGCATAGCAATTATAGTGCTATTGTTTTATGTCTGCATATGAAACTTCATCTCTGCTACCAGCAATAAGCACTAGTATCACAGCGATCAGCCAGTGAACTGCTGCACGCAAAGATGCAGATGCATGCCAGGGATACTTGATTAGTGCTGAAATCACACCGTCATACTGATCCTGAATATGAGTTCCATAAGAGGTTTAGGTTTTGCAAAAGATCTGTGGCTGTATGGCAAGGGTAACTGGTACACAGCTTGCTTTTAAAAGTTATAGTGGAGAAGGGAGTAAGCCCTTTAATTTTAAAAGTTTGAACGTTTCAACACATCTTTGAAGAATTATTCCTCTAGGTTGGCTCTGATCAAAAGCTCCCTTTGCCCATTAGCAGAACTTCTATTGAAAGTAAGGGCTGGGCTGAGTCCATTTTTGCAAATATATCATGGATCCCTTACTAATTCTGGCCATCCAAAGGAGCAAATACAGGAAGAAAATAGTATGGTATAATAAAATAGTATATATTTTATAGTAAATATAGCAGGCCACATGCATCTTCAAAAGGTGGAAGTACACTGCCTGTAGTAAAGGAAGTGCAGAGTGCTAGTTTATGAGAAAATGGTGCGTACACAGCTATCATTGCATGCAAAGTTCTATCCTTAAGTAGTTTCTTTTCTGTATTGTTATCAAGTAAACAGATCGTGTTTTCATCTAAAGACAGAGTTGAGTATGTGTGTTGCCATGTAAGTCTTTCTTATCCAGTTTTACTCATCTATTAACAGCAGAAAAAAAGCCTTCCCACACAGCCCGCTTTCTCTTCATAAAACAATTTCTAATTTGATATACATGTTAAAAGCCCTTTTAAACAGCTACAGCTGGAAAGGAAATAAGTTGTTTTATACATTGGTTTAATACCTAAGATTGCTGCTTTATAGCTTTACATTCTTTATTGTAGTATAACATGTATCCAAAGAAGGCTAAAAACACATACTGAAAATACCACTGCTACTGTATAATTCTGAATTTGCTGTGAACTAACTGGAACAGTAAAAACATGATATGCAATATTGCAGTGGTGCTCAACCCCAAGGGCGCAGGCCAGATTTGGCCTACAGAGTCATCTTCCCACAGGTTCAGAAATTAGACGAGAATGTTATTGTGGGGGGGAGGGGGGAGGGAGAAGAGAGAGCTGGCAGCACTGCCACTCCTCACAGACTGGCATGTGGCTAGAACTGGGTCAGGCCAGTGCTCAGCCAGATCTGGGGGCACAAGGATGCTCCATGGCCAGATCGCACCCATGGTGACCCCCTGCTGAATCTGTGAATCTGGCTCCACTCTACTCATCTGACCTGCAGGGCCAAACAGACCTACCACCACTGCAATAACACATATCATGGAGCTAAGTGCTATAAAATGTATTTACAATTTCAAGAAATAAATTATATTTACTTAAGATGACTTTTATTTAGCAAATTTTTAAATAAAAATTCTTCTGGAAAATCCATTCAATTATATTTTCAACATTTTAAAAGTATTCTGTCAAAGTTAATCGTTTCCTAGCTCTTTTTTTAGCCTACATCTTCCTTGATTTTCTTACACTAAATTTCTGGAGATTTTAGCTTTTTAAATAATATTTTAAAAGACATGTTATGCTAATCCTCTCTTATGTATGTATTTTTTTCTATTAGTGCAAGTGACAATTTTGGTGGAATACATCTTAGATTAAAACTATTCAACTGTGTTACTGGAAATTTACATAAACATGCAATGCATACTCCAGTATGTATGAAGTTATTTAATTCTTCAAGCCGTTGTTAAAATTTATAAAACGTACCCTACAAACAGACCTGAAATATGTTATTAAGCCATAAAATGAATATACAGCAAAAGTTCTGTTAACCGGCATCTTACAAGCCGGCATGCTCAATTAATGGGCACGCCAGCTTGTAAGGTAAAAGTGAAACCGGAAGTGCCCACTGTGGCACTTCCGGGTTCTCTGAGTCCCCACAGCCCAGGGGCAAAGCAGCCTGCACTGCTGAGCCCCCACGGCCCAGGGGCCTAACAGGCTGTGCGATGGTCCGCCTCCCTGTTCCACAGGGCCTGCAGGGCCCACAGGAGGGGCAGCGATGTGGCAGGAGGGGTGGAAGGATGCCCCAGACACAGCGGGAGAAGTGGTGGCCTGGGCCACTCAATTAACCGGCATATTTTGTTATCCGGCATCCCCCATTCCCAGGGGATGCTGGATAACAGAGCTTTTACTGTAGTTCATTTTTAAGGTTATAATTTAAAGCATGGCTAAATGAAAAATAGGGCACCAAAAATAAATCTTCATGGCTGATAAATTTTAACAGACTGCTTTCTAAAAGTTATTCTAATAAACTTTTAACTTTTGAGTTTTAACATTCTGTAAAAGTAAACACCATTTGGTCAAAACTCATCCGTGTTGACTGACTATATAAAAATACCACATTTTCTCGCATAAAACACATGTCTATTCCCCAAAAATCAGCCCCCAAGTTGGGGCACATCTGTTAAGTAGAGAAATTGACTTTCTACCCAGGACAAACACCCTGCGCTTTGATTTCTGTAGCTGTGGTATTACTATTCAGGTAGCTAAGGAAATCAATTGACTTAATGGCTCATTCTCCACTCCACAGGTGTTAACAGATTATCTCTTTAACAATCTTGACATTTCACTAATCAATCTAATGTCTCTTCGGGCAATTTTGCTGTCTGCTACCTGTTCCTGGTTTCTCTCCTATTTCACAGCCTAAGCAGGAAAGGAGGGCCAGTCAGATGAAGATTAGGTTCACTCCCTTTCTAGAGAGCCATAACTCTTTCTTCTGCCTTTCAAAAACAAGGTATGTATTACATTCCAGGCTGTGCTGTATGCAAGAAAATATAGTAAATACTTACTTTAAATAGGTTTGGTTTCATTTTTTAGCTTGAACACTCAGTTAATAAAAAAAGGTTTGTAACAGTGACAATACCTCCCTGAGGCTAGGAATAATATTGCAAGACCATTTGCAGCTACTGACCCGCAACACTATTAAAATCTTCAGGTAAGTATTTTATAGCTTTTTATAAAAATAAACACATCACCAAAAATTAACTAAAAACATGAACTGGACGAGTGCAAATCTATTTACCTGACTGTACACTGCAGTCCGATTCCTGTATTTAGTTAGGATTCTTCCCTTTTTTTTCCTTCCACAAAGAATTATAAATGCTAAAAATGCTTTTCATCATATGTGTTCTATGTTAACATCCTCACATGCCCTTTTATAATTTACTGACTGTAAATTAGTCCAAGTTTCTCCCACACTCAGATCAATATAATAAAATGCAAGTATGCTAAGTACTTGCAAATATTTTAAGGATCAATTAAAAACCAAATGGGTAGGATATTATATTGCTCACCACTAAAACGTTTATTCTTTATTACTAGTACTTTCCACTAATATTTAATACCAAGGAGCAACATGTACAGTCCCAAAGAAATTAAATCTTAAATTAAGAAAGCCTTTTTCCTTCAGATCCCTACCTCCCATGTTTATTGCTCCACGAGGACCCATATCACCCATTCTCATTTCCTGTTCTCTCTGAAAGTAAACATAGTTTTCATGGTCAACCTATCATTCTTAGAATGTTAACATTCCCGTCTACTAAAAAAGCAAAATGATTTATTTTCAAGTCTAAATCTTAACTTCTTTAGTCATATTTACAAAAAACCAAAAGGAATATAATTATAATCTCCAATTTATGGTTTGGAATTATTTGGTAAGAATTCAAACAGGAAAACACGCATAACCATTTTGTATTAGGTTTAAGGGACTTTTAAATCTTACAGAACAGTTTCATGCATCAGATGCAGTGGTCTAGCATTGCTAATTTTATTTTTAGACCGACACTTTATTCTCACCAAACAGTTTGCTCAAATATGAAAACAAAACTTTTTCACTTTCCATTTTTAAATAGGATGAGAGAACTCCAGCTGCCTTGCAGCCTGACATACCCAAAAAATTCAAACTGAAAGGCATTACTAAAAAGAATGTCAAAAAAATCACTACTAGAGAAAACACAAGCATGTCTTTCAAAGTTCATTTAAATTAAAAAAAAAAAATTACCCCTTACATCCAAATAAAAGAATGTGTTGAAAAAATAGACTTTAGAATTTAGTAGGAAACAATGCAATGCATTTACAAGAGAAGAAAACACATCGAGTAAAAGCCATACAGTCTGCCTTCCCCCCACCACGCAACTTCCATAAATTTAAAAGTATACTGTACACTTGGGTAGACATGTACCTCTTGGGCATTAGCAAATGCTATACAAAAAGAAGGGGTACATTTATAGAAATAAATACAGAGGACAAACACTTTAGGGTGTAATTTTCTCTCTTAAACAATCACTTCACTTATAAATATTTAGGAATAAAAAATTTAGCATTCATTTTATAAATACTCCAATCAAGAGACTAAAGGTGCAATTGTCCTAACACTGCTGAACAATTCAGTCTTTTACATACTGGATGTGGATTTTAAATAGTAATTATTACAATTTAGACTAACAAGTGCATACATTTGAGTCTTGCAGAACTGTCTTCATGCAACTTAATCATGATCTAATTACATAATAATGCTGAAGATAGCTGCATCAGTGTGTCTGAAGCCAGCAACTCTTGAAAAATTATCAGTACAGAACAAATTTTTGTAATGTTGTTCAAATACAGGAACTTGTCATAGGTAGAAAACTGAAACGATTTATAGCTAAAGCAACTGATGGTAGTTCACATTAACTTGGAAAACACAAGGTATACTCTGAAGACCTCAGTTAACAGTACTTGGTAGTTAATTTTGGATAAATCATGATTCAGTAAGGAGAGGAAGAGTTAAGACACTCCATCATTGAAGGCTAAAGATTGATATTGGTAATTGAAATTAAGGATTGTTCCATTAGCAATTTGAGCAAAAATGTATTATCTCCCCACCCCCTTCTTTTCATGCCCAAAACACTAAGATTCCTAAAAGGTGTTAATTCATAACTATGAATGATACTCAACCATTTATCCATGGATTCAATATAGGACAATTTTCTCCATGTTTTTTTTCTAATGGTGTCTCAACCCTGACCCAAAGAGACAACTTAAAGGAAGAAGAGAGTAGTTCATTCTGGAAGCCCATTCACTCTTTAGTAAGGGGAAATACACCAAAGGAAGTAAACCTAGTTGATTTTTTTTTTTTGAGAATATAAGAGCTAGACAGACCACGAATACATTTCACAGTCATAAAACACAGATTCTATATCTTAATTTTAACTGAGGTGCCCCAGATCGGATTCAAATCAGTGACCTAGAGATGAAATTGTCCAAATCTCATTACCATCTCTCTGCAACACCCAAGTTCCTCTGCATATACCTACCTTCAAGAAATCAGCTGCATCCAAGTAAATTACTGAAAATAACCTAGTCTGGGGCACTGCCAATTCCCACAGCACAAAAAACCCAGAATTGGTATAATCTTAGAACTACTGCACAAAAGTCTCTTAGGAAAGAGGCTAGTCACCTGCAGACCCAGTTTAATAAATGTAAGCTGTATCATACCAAACTGGGAGTTGCCTTAAAAAAACATAAAGAATATATGAACCCCCTTTGTTTAATTTGAAAGATGGAAACATTAAACAAACATATGCTGCAATTAGTCAGTAAAGACACCCCTGAACAATCAATGAGTGCTGAATTTATATTACTGAGCTTCAAACAATTTTCATTGTCAGAGTCACTATTCAAAGAGTAAAAGGTAGCATTTCAGGTGGCTAACTCAAGAGCCACCTAAGTTTTCCTTGCAAGCTATTGGCTATCTATTAGTTACCCACTATTCCTACAGTGTCCCCACTCTCTGGTTTTCACCTTTTTTCCTTAGTATTTCATTGTAATTTTTACATGCTTCAGAAAAGAGTTATTCTCTTATTTTGTGAAGCAACTGTATGCTTTGGGTACTCAAACATAACAATTCACCTAATAAAAAGAGAAAGCATGGTGCCTTTGAAGGAAGCAATTATTTTCAAAAAGTTTTAAACTGTTACTATCTGGTATTGTGATTTAATTCTTAAAAAGATATACCTCCGATAATATCATATATTCACATGAAATCCACCTATTGAGTTATAAGGCTGCTAGCACTCCCAGCTTTGAACAAGAGCTGAAATCCATTCCATGCAACTGGCAACCTATGTATTATCAAAGGGTAGTGTGACAGCAAGGCAAAGTTGCTCCTCTCCTAGGAAAAGCATACTTACCCCACTTCTCAATATTATTGCTTATACTATTGTTCATCAGCAGCCAGTTTCAGCCCCTTCTCTAAAACCACCTCTGGCAATTGAATTGAAGCTACCTGAGGTGGGGTGGAATTTTGTGAAATTTTACACAACTAAAATTCCTGAAGCATGTAAGAAATACCTATAGTCTTACACGACAAAAAGAGCTCTAGGTGCAAGTTATCCATTTTCACATCAATGAAAAAGAGCAGAGACCTGTAACTGAATGAATCTCAATACATAGGTCCAAATATATTAACAATCTTCAAAATATTATTCCATTGATTTTTTATACTTAAATAAACACATATTCTTTAAGTCCACTTCTCAGCTTCCTAAGATTATGATTTAGGAAAGGTTTCCGTGGATGAGAAATGGAAAATTCTCCATCATTAGATATACTTTACCCTGTCACATTAAAAGAATTCACAGTTCAAAATACTAAGTTGAAAAAAACCCCAACAAAGTAATCACCACATTTTTTCCTGGAGAACTTGGCCTTGCACTTCCCAGCAAGCCAAAGCAGCAAAAATATTCTACTAAATATATTGCACTATTCATAGTAATAAACATTTTTAAAAATATAGATCTGAAAGGGAATATATACTGGCAAATAACTGTAAATGGCAAAAAATAAGCATACCAAATATCTATTAGTTATATTCGGTTTCTATCAGATTGTAGCCCACAGAGTTCTCTTCAACACTTTGTAGCAGAGGGTGCAATTCCCGATCCACGTAGAGCTGTTCACTCACCTTGTAAGCTGAAAATTAGCAGTCACATGTGGCAATGGGAAAAGCATGAAATTAGAGAAGAAACTCTACACGCTGGTAAAACATAACACTTGCTTAAAAATTACTTCACATCTTTGAAATTAGGATTTCCAATTCCTTAAAACGTGGCATTGAAATTAAAAGCCCATCTTAATTTTGTCAAGCAAAAACAAAACTCATATCATCTAATGTTTTCCCCTTACCCCCTAAAAAGTCTGACGAGTTAAAAAGGCAATAGGATTTATGGTATGTCCCAGGAGACTATGCTTGACTAAAAGGTGAGATAAGACCAGAGCCCAGCACATCAGTTTATCTTAAAGACATTTTCTGGAAAAAGTGGTTAATATTTCTTTACAAGCATTAGATCATATAACATTCTGCACTAGCATTTACACCTTAGTAGGAATGTAACAGGTTCAAAAAAGATGTATTACATTGGATTAAATATTTTTAGGAGTATGGAAAATATTAACTTCATTTCAAAGTTCAGATAGCGCAAATTCAATTTTAGGATTTACTGCTCCAGAAATTAAATGGACCCCATCATCTCTGCCCCCCCCCACAAATTACTGGAGATGAAAGAGCAAACATTTGCCAATGAACTATACCAAATGTTGATTAAAGTCAGCTACTGGATCCAAACAGATCAAGTGTCCTTCTAAATGTTATAAACAACTGCAAATCAGAGCAGATGAAGTGTTTTAAAGAAAGAATTTTAATTTAAATTGAACTTTGGTTTAAATTAAAATTTTCTATTTTAAAAGTAAACCAATTTAAGATTAAACTGCAATTACAATAAGCATATACTAATGTTTACACTTAGTATAGTCTAGTCAAGTAATTTACATTAAATAAATAATATTAAAATTAAATACATTTTTAACTCCAAGAGTCTAGACCAGGGGTCAGCAACCTACATCCCATGGGCCAGATTCTTTTAAAGCTCCAATGTAAGGCAGACACTGTGGGACATCCTAAAGCAATGAAATAGAAGGGGCCTCCATCCTTTGCACCACCCCCCCCAGCCTCCCAACACACACACACACACACACACACACACACACACACACACACACACACACACACACACACACACACACAC
>NW_005842929.1:445461-468155 GCF_000455745.1 Alligator sinensis
CCCCACCCCCCCCCCCCCCCCCCCCCCCCCCCCCCGGTCACAACCTGTCTGGGTACTACCACACAGAGCTCAGTAGTGTGGAACCAAGTACAGGCACAAGCTGTGCAGATGAGGCATGCAGGGAAACTAAGACATGGGTTGTGGGCCAGTTGGAGAGCAGCAGTGACAACCAAGAAGGAAAGGGCAAGTAACACCTGGAAACCCCTCTAATCCTTCTTCTCTACTGAGCTTGGGACCCCACCACCCAGGATTCATAGCAGAAAGGTGATATTTGAAAAGATGGATTTCCAGGGCAAGGGTTAGAAAAGTCTAAAAGTTCATGGAGAAGCCCCAGAGCACCCAAGCCCTAGGAACCATGAGCTAGGGGCCACACAGCAGTTCTATGTAAATACTGCATTCCTCTGAATCTAAGATATGCTTTTTAAAACCAACATTTTTTAAATTTCCTGAGTTTTAAATTTGATTAAATAAACAGTTGTTATGGGCATAATTGATATTTTATCCTTGTACATGTGGTTTTATCTGACCGTCTTAATTTAAGAAAAAAATTAAAACGAGATCTGGGTAGCTCTGAAATTGAACGGCAACTTATATTCAAAAGAAAAATTGTAATAAATAATTTATTTTGTGCATTTTAATGGAATTCCAATCTCCCTCCAAACAGTCTGACAACAAATCTTGAACAAACTATTATAATCTAATAGAAAAGCAATGTGCCCTTCAGATTTTCTATCATTAAACCTGTAAAATTTAGGAGTCTGCATAAAATTACTGTTTAAATCAATGTGTACCTATAGTTTATTTTCTCCAGTAGACAAGAAAATTCAAATGTAATGCAAACACTATTTGTATTAAACTTGTGTTAATGGTTACCAACCAATGAGAATCAAGATCCATACAAAAATCAAAACAAGTTATTTAAAATCAAGGCTTCCTGTTTGCTGACTGTAATGGTTATTCAAATGAATCCTCAGCTACTAATACTGATTCTACAAGGACCAAACTATGAAGATGAAGCCAACCATTTCTATTTTTTCAGTTTATAAAATATACACATATAAACACTACATTTTGATGTTTTAAATTTTTCTAATGGTAGCAAGAAGGATGAAGATAGCTGTTGACAAAACAAATATAATGATCACTTTAATGGAAGATAAGAATAATAGTAACCTATCCTAAACGTTTCATACTTGAATAATCCCACTGCTTCAGTAAAACATCTATATTTGTTTTAGAGAAGTAAACTACAACAGTTTCTTTTAAAACATATGAGTAATGAGCAGAGCTACTAGAACTAGTTGTTTCAACCTGTACTTTTACAGGTTTAGCAATCGCATGAGAATTCCCATCCTGAACTCCTGTGACTTGAGTTTTGTTTTGGGAGGTGTACTGGAAGTACCACTCACTTCCACAGAAGCTCCCTCATTTCCCAATCTAGACAACATGTGGAATTTGCTGTAGCTAAAAGAGGTCCTCAATCATTCAATCTCAAAGAGAAAACATTTGCAGTTAACGGTGTCTAAAACCCTTAGCATTCACTGATTTTGACCTATTTGTAAAATAAAATTCATACATGGATATTTTCTTCAGCAGATAGAATACAACATATTTCAAAAAACATTTCACAATAGAAAGCTTCTAGGAAGTTACACTGCAAGGCAAAATGCATATGGGTTTGACTCTAATACCCTGGCATACAAGTAAAATAGTGTTGCACAAAAATAGGTAGTACCAACAGGCCAGATAATGTACAGGCATTAAACATATTAAGGTATTATACACACACATATTTTTGGCCACTGCCAACATAAAAGCTAATAGAACATTCAATTGTATAACAGTTCATAAATATACTCTAATATTTCATCCAACAACATAAAATTCAAGCTTGAACAGGATACAATTTAATGTAAAGAAATATATTAGCTTGTGGAGTTGAGTGTGTAATTAGCAGGGATCCGGGTGTTCCCCCTCCCATGGGGGAAAAAGAACACACATTTTCGCTTTTAACAAAGAAAAAGATGGATTTCTCATGTTAACAGAGAAACACACAGATTTTCCACTTTTGCAAAGAGCTCTCTGCAGGCTGGCAGAGTTCCAGCTTGCAAGGGGCTGGAGGGAACAGGAGGAGAGCAGTCAGGCAGGGGGTCCCATGGTCATGTGCACACGTACGCATGCACATAGCCACCAGGCACCCTGGAGAGCAGCTCTCACAGGTAAGTCTGGTGGGGGAGGGGCATGGAATTGAAGGCCCCATAGGAAGGGAGTTGGGCAGGGCTAGGACTGCTGCCACTGCCCAGCTGGGGTGGTGCGTGGGACTTGGGTTCTGGGGAAATGCTCGGCCACATTGGACTGGACCATCACAGATGGCTTGTCTGAGCAATGAGGGCTAGCTCCCCACTGCTACACATACTCCCAAAGGTCAGGAGGGGGGCATGTGCCCTCCAGATTTGTGCATGTGGCAGAGGCAGGCTGCCCACTCCAGGCTCCCTGCCCTGCTGCTACCAGGGCCTGTGCAGTTCAGCTGGTGGGATCCAGCACAGCAGGGCAGAGCAGGGCAGGAAAGCTTCTTACTGCTGCAAGCCCCATGCCACCCTGGCAAAGTGCCCCCTGCCCATCCAACAGCAGTGGGTGCAGCGGTGCAGAGTCCTACCCCTTGCTGCTGCCAGGCAGGCAGCGGGTGCATCGCCAGGGTGGCACAGGGCTTGCAGCGGTAAGGAGCTTCCCTGCCCAGCCCTGCTGGGTCCCACCTGCTGGGCTGCAGAGGCCCCAGGGGGAGGGAAGCAGCGTGGGAAGCCCAAGCCAGCAGCAGGCTGTGGCTTGGGAGTGAGGGGTCTGGACCTGCACCCTGGTAAGCAAAGGGGGCAGGGGCAGAGGAAGCTCAGATTTTCCATGATAACAGAGAAAAAGGAGGCGGGAGAAAATACTTGAATAAGGCTAGCTCTTTAACATAAAAAATGTTAAATACTCCAAATATATTAATACAGAACTTACAAATATCTTCCCTTAACTCTAGAGGATTCCCCAATAGGCCTCATTTTTTAAAATTCTGTAATAAAACCTGCAACTAAAGCTGTGGGTTATTTATTTGGGGAGATACTGCCCGTCTTTCAGGCATGTAACATTCTCTACTGCATGGCTCTCTACCCTACCCTAAGTTCTACCAGCAACCAAGGAACAAAGTATTTTTGAAAAAGAGCCGACTTAAACAGCTTCTACTTTAAAGATTCAATAAAGAATCAATTGAAATTAACTTATATATTCAATTACTCCCCTTGGAAGACACCAACTCTTAGCTTTCTCTTTTTTGACTACAGAAAAATAATAGAGCCATTTTTCCATTGCAAAGAATTCCGGAAATCCACAACAAGTAGAATGTGTTTTTAACAGTATGGAAACCTGGATGAAATCTCTAGGATTATTTTATCTGTCATGCAAGGCTGCTAATAATGCATGGCATTCTGTGGTACCCTCAAGAAGGATGCCAAGGTAGGTACCTTGGTTAAGAATTACTGTTTTATAGTCTTACTGTATTTGCTGTATTAGTATTTAAACTAAAACAGTTTCCATAGCCCTTTATAGCTTCTACAGCTGTGCTGGGCTGATGATGGAAGAAGAAACATCACTGCATGTTTATTATCTATATGCGCACACCTATCCATGACACTTTGAAGTTGTAACTTCCCTTGTGCTGTAAATCCTAATGTAACATTATTTATTATAATGTAATATTATTATTATTATAAGCCCTAATCTTGATTACTTAAGCCTTGTCTGTGATAGGGATGTTTTCAAAAAAATAATTGCCATTGCTTCTAACATGGTTCCAGTTCCATTAATGTTAGCAATGTTAACAGCCCCAACTTAAACACAATCTTAAACACTGTCACAGAACCTTGGTTAGAGCAAACCTAATCAATAGTGTATAAAACCAGCAAGCAGTAGCTCAAACATTACACTTATTTTGAATAAACAAACAGTACAAGCTTGATTGTTAGCTGCCATATTTCCATTATAATGAAGTTCTTCATATGAAAAGTGCTTTAATAATCAATTATAATAAGACTGAATCCCATTACCTGACGTAAGATTCTCAGGTCTTTCTGTTATTTTAAGGCTTGTCCAACTGGTGGCCCCCCAACTGTTAACACGTGGCCTGTGGCTTCTGTCCCACTACAACTGTCCTCCACCTTCTCCCCAGCCATTGTTCCTGCCATAGCTGCCAGGTTTTTTGGGTTCCCTCCTGCTTCTAATTCCTGCCCTCCCTCCTGAGGGCTGGGCAGTGCAATAGGTGGATGGCTGGGGTGCCTGCCCTGTACGTGCAGGGCAAGGGGAACCAGGCTGTCCACTGCATTGATATACAGGATGGACGGGTTGCCAGGTTGTATGCAGTCAGGGAGGTAGAGCTGGGAGAGTCCCCTGCCCACAGGGCGAATAGTCTTTGGCACTACAGCCTGTATGGGAGGTTGGGTGGTCACCAGTTGCCCACAAGCTGCACAGCCCTGCATCAGTTAGCTACTAGAGCACACTGGCTTGTTCTTCATTTTGGTCAACATGTTACATGGCCAATAAAGGCCCATCTAGATACTCAGTACATTGCTCAACTTTTTCATAAACCCGACATTCACAGTTTGAAGAAAGTAGATTATCTGGGAAGGCCTGACATTTTGAGGAATCTCCTTTCCGGAAAGAGTTCCACTTGTTTTCAAAATTCTCTAAGAGGCTCTTCAGTGTCTCCAGAATGAAAAACAACAAGCACCAGAATTATTACTGTTCCTATGAAAAGGAGTATTTAGCTTTAATAAGAGCCTAAGAAACTGTTAACAAAAAGTGTTCCCAGACAATACGAGACATACTAATACTTCCTGGTACGTTCAGTAAGCAAAAAAAGAAAAAAAAAATATTTTGCCCCCATGAATGCTCATCCTATGAAGTATGAGGTTCTCTCTCTATTACAGGAACTGCCACAAGTCCACTGCTCTCCTGGGGACAGCTTCTCTGCAACTTAAAACACATTCAGACCGTTTATTTCTGTTACAGATTGAGAAATAAAATTTCAAGCACTGCTAATTTCCACTGAACAAGCTGAAGTTTCTTGAAGATACCGGAAAAAAAACTGCATGAAGCAACCAGTTCAGTACACTGGAATACCTGACTGATCAAAAGACAAATGCTGGTCATAGAAGTAAGGCTGGTCACAATTTTTCACCTTTCATTTGGATGGTGCCAATTCTTTCAAACTGTAACTGTGGGCAAGGATCAGTTTTGAAGAATTTCCTGCTTAAAAAAAAAAAAAATACTGAAAGGGTCAAGATGACCTGTTTTGACACCCAAAATGTAAGTTAATTTATGCTTAGGAAACAAAGGGGAAAATAAACAAATCACAATAGAAAAGAATTTTAAAACCGCAAATTCTCCTGGGACTGAAAAACCATTACTCAGTCCTAGTATGGAATATATCTCACCTGATTAAGGAGAAGCAGTTGGTTTTGAACTACAGCAGCAATGTTCTGCAACTGCCCTGACGAGGCATCTAAGGGAAATTTAATGAGGGTACCTAAAAATTCAGTCACTGACTATTATGCATGAGGGATTCCTCAATTTACAGAGATAAGCTTGTATCTGGTCCTAAATGGTAATGACCATTCCTCACATTTGTGCCATAAGCCTTTTTGAATTCTTAATTTGAGAGGCTCCTTTGACAAACTGTACAATGGTTCTGGTGGCTAAAATTGACACCTGTTGCTAATTTGGGGGGGCGGGGGGGGGCACTCAATCATCTGTATTGAATGCACATTAATAAGGACCTACCAAATTTAAAGCAGAAGTGGGGTGAACTGCAGCTCCTTTAATCTTACAGGTTCCCCCACATGCCCCTCCACTGCTGACTGGTGAAGGGGCCATGCTTCCAGCTCACTTCTGACTGGTGGGGAGGCAAAAACTGCTGCTTTAAATGTGGTGCCATTTTTGCATCCTGCCACTGATTGGCTTAGGGACAACCGGTGGGAGGGCAAAAACCATGGTTTTCACTTCCCTGATGATCAGGAGGGAGCAGTGGGGCCCCTTTGCTAATCAATGTCACACCCCACTTGTGCAGTGAAGTTTGCAGGTCCCTACACATTAATAAACAAAAACCAAAAACCCTTAAAAGCTTTCTATAGTTCTTACTCAGCTATACAGGGACCTTTTAAAAGTAAGCATGCACCACAGAATAATGCTGATTTTACTGCAGCACCATCCTATATTTAAGATCATATGTGGTGTACTCTATTGTAAAATAAAGATAACGGATGGGGTGGAGAAAGCTTCTTTTCCTTTTAATTCAAGAAAATGTAGACTCTGTAATGCAAGGCAAAGATTAATTTAATGGAAAGTGTTCTGTTAATACAGAACTTCATTCCAGATTGAGGGATTAGTAGATTCTTTGTTTTTATATTTCATCTCCCCCCCGTTCATTGCTTTTCTGTACCATGAACCATTTGTGAATAACATATTTCTAATTTAGGCACTTCCCAGGATGCTTCTCCCACTTAGTCTTCTTATAGTACAATAGTATTTTGCTCTCACAGTACCTTCCATAACAGGCTAAGATGAAGCACAGACTTTAAAGTCATTGTCTATCATTTTTAATCACAGAATGAGCGACTAATGTAGGTAAATAAAGTGGGCAGAATCCAACCTCAAATGACCTCGCCTGTGACCATCCATTAGAGTCAGGAACAGCATCCTAGCTTTCCCAATTTTGTTGCTTTAATCTCACTGCCTCCCTGTCATCAGAAATCAATAGATTATAAATGAGGGACTTTGGACTGACTGTCTTACTTTATAGACTTGTTTGCTCAGGGGGAAAATATGTTCTGTGAAATCATAAGTTTCATTTTGCTTTTCAAACAAGGATCCTATATTTTTTCACTTTTCTAGTTTTATACCCTGAATTATAGTAGGTATCACTTTTTAATAAAAGATACTATTTTCCACAACTTCAAACTACCAAATTACAAATTATAATTTTATTTCTTAGTGTAAGCCTTTTGGAACAGCAACTGTGTTTTCTTTACTCTCAAGAACGCACCAAATGCACCCATCATATTTTTATTACTATCAAAATATTAACAATACAAAGCTCAACTACACACAAAAATATTCATGTTGGTCTATTTTTTCAAAATTTCATGGAGTAAAAAAACATCAATGCAGTTAAAAAGAATATTGCAACCAACTTCATGTACTATCAAAGTGGTTGAAAAATACTTACTTTTCTTCCAATTTATATGTAAGAAATAGTGCAATAAATTCTTGGAAAAGGTGCAAACAGGGCAATAATGCATCACTACCTGCATATACACGCTCACAATAATGATTAAAACCTGTATTATCATTTAATGTATTTACTTACATAATTGTCATTCTTGTAACAGATAAACCCTTGAATACTGCTGTGACATTTTAAAAAATAAAACATGAATGTAATAGCTGTGCCCAAGTTTCTAAAAAACAGGTTCAAAAGATATTATTCTTAAAAGATGTGATTTCTTGAAGAAAGGAACACACACATCATATGTTACGTTAGTTATTTTCCACATCTATCCTGTTTGCAAGATTCTGCAAGATGGAAAGATTTATTCAAGCACAAAATTAGAGATTTCCTTTAGCAGTGACTGTCTTCCACTCTTGCCCTAGGACATACGTAAAAGGGCTGCACCCTAGTTTCTGGCAACAAAATTTCAGGAAAACACACAGCTATTACATGAATGAATTAGATATGCAGATGATTTGCAGCTCTCCTTCAAAGAAAGCTTTATATTACCCTGAGCTTCATCTGCCCTTAAGAACATCTATAAAGTACCAAAGAGTAAACGCACCGTCTTTAGGAACACCTCTGCTTTCAAAACAAGGGTTCATTGCAGGAACAGGGACTGTTGTTAGCCTCTAGCTTTTAATGTTACACTCCATAAAATTATCACTTATACTTCTGTACATCCCTTTATTGTTATTCAATGCAACAACTAACTTGGTTTCTGCACCAGACAAGGTTAACCCACCCAAACTACAAAACAGCTTGCGCTGACTGCCTCTGCTTGGTACCTCAAAACTACAATTAACCTACAGAGAAAAACATGTGGGTTGTATCCTGTCTTACTGCTGTACAGTTAACATGGCAAGGCTACAGAGTTTATTACAGTAAAAACTCTGTTATCTGGCATCCCCCGAGAATGGGGGATGCCAGTTAATCAAATATCCCAGTTAATCAAATGTACACCATCTGGTGCTCTCCCCAGTGTCCGTGTGCCGGGGGACAGGGAGGGGGGACCCTGTGTAGGCTTTTTCCCCGCGCAGGCAGCTTTGCCCTGGGGTGTGGGCCAAAGAAGTGGCGAAGAAAAAAACTCAGCTTGCAGCAGAAAAACGGGAAGTACCCCAGAAGTGGTACTTCCAGTTTCGCTTTTGTCGTGTTGCTCGGATGCCAGTTAATTGAGTTTTCCGGCTAATAAAGTGCAGGTTAACACAGCTTTTACTGTAAAAACATTTACATTAGAATGTCACGGTGCACGTAGAAGGAATTTGGAAGTGTTACTAAAATGATAACTCCATGAGAACCCAAGAGAACAGAAGTTGAATTATTCGAGAGATGATTTGTCAAAGACAAATTTAAAAGAGTAATATTTAAAGCAAGTAAACATTTTTTCCCTTTCTGGATCCAAAGCAGCTGTGAAGAACTGCCTCATGATTCAAAGAAACAGGATGTTTTCATCTAGCTTCATGTTCCTTTCTTCATTTCTATTGCCCCAAAAAGTTTTAATTCATGAAAAATAAATGTAACAGCAATAACCCATCTTACCATATATTTTGCTATTTGAACACAGAATAAATATCATGCACCAAACAATTTCTCATTTGTGAAAATTATTCTCAACAATTTACTAATTAACAAATAAATTTGAGAAAGGTTAAGTTACTTACCTGTAAAAAAATAGTTCTCTGAAAGCATTATCCACCATATATCCAAGCTCATCATCCATCTCAAAGTCCAAATTTTCAGGATTAAATATTATAGGATTTTATATTGTAAACTAACCTCCAGTCGCTTTCTCTGCTTTCTGATTTAACCAAAGATTTAGTCTAAGTACCTGAATATAAACACAGACTAGAGGACTCAAGTGGAAATATGGAGGATGTATGACCTTCACAGAACCTCAGTCACAAACTTTTCCATTAAAGCCATACTCCACAAATCCCCACTCTTGGAGGCTGCAGAGGTGAAGAGCTGTCATACCCGGTAAGAGAGAAAGCTGGACTAACTGTACCACCTGTACATACAGAAATACAGTAAAAATTTCTTAACTTTAAAACAATGTAATATTGTATACATAAAACAATTCCCACTATCTATGACAAAGGATTGAGCTAAATTTTCAGATTCAAACAAAGGAAACACTAGATCTGGTCAAGTCTGAGATGCAGAGATAGGATAATAAGGTTTATTTTAAAAATATGCAATAGATTGGGAGCTCAATGGGACAAAAAAGTCACCTCTGACTACAAATGCAACAGACGTGGAAAAATGTAACTCTGGCACTATCTAGATCAAGAGTCAGCAACATATGGTCCATGGGCCAAATCCACCCTGCAAACAGATTGATTCTCCACAGGGGACCAGTGGCACAAATCTGTGCCACATCACCCATCCCTTCTATATCATACGACTATGCTATAGAGCCTGTTGCTCTACCATGTCTGGACCTATTCCTACTGTAGAGGAAATGGGGTTCAGTGGTAAAGCAGGCAGCTGGCAGCTCCAAGTAATGGGGACTGGGTCACAAAGGGCTGCCTGAACTGACAAAAGATTGCCAACACCTAGTTTAGATAATATCACATTCAAAGAGTACCTAAGATGGGACAACTAATGAAACCACCCACCCTTGAGATGATTTTACAAACCTAATATGTGTTTCTTTTTGGAATGAAACAGCAGTAATCTTTCGCTCAAAAATTAAAACTAGGAGAAAAAACCCATTCAGGAATTACTACATGTATTGTTTGTATGTTGTTTTCTATTATCTTTTACAACATTATTTATTATGCAACCAATTTAGGTTGCGAAGCAGTACAATTTTTAATACCAAAATATAGTTGAAAGCCAAACTTCTAAACGAAGGTAGAGACATACATTTTTGTCACTACAATGAAGTTACTACCCTGCCCTGCCTTCTACAATTAAGTCCTTAAGCAATAATTTCAGCATAAATCGCAATCTTTACTTTAAAAAGGGTAATTTGTATATAAATATTGTTGCAGACCAAAGTGTTTAGTACAAATTTAGTAAAATATAATTTTACTTATAAATAGCTTTTTAACAAGAATACGGTCAGTCCACACATACAGAATTTTATCTACACCTATTATATATGGATCATACCAACGATGAAACAAATATTCCTCTTAGGAAGTCAGACACCAACCCACCTCTCCATCCTTTTCCAACCAACATTACCTGATAGATGAGAAATTATATTTAAAAAGGTTTATAAAACAAATCCCTAATGAAAAAGCAAGCTAATTAAAATAATAAAATTAAATATGGTAATGCATCTTAATTTAAGATCTAATGTATTACATTGGAGAACCAACTGTAGTAGTAATAATTATATAAAAGTACAGGTTGGTAGAAACATATGGGTCAAGCTCATGATTTGGATTAATCCAAATGAAGAAAAAAATATTATTTGCTACTGAAAGAGTATATCCTCTCTTACTCATACCAGTCCACATAAAACTTCAAGGTATAAAACCTAATTTTTAATCCAAACATTAAAAAGTTGCTTTGCAAAAAGGTAAGTATGATTATAATCACATACAGTAAAAGCCACGTTAACTGGCACTTCATTAACTGGCATGCTCTTTTTAATCAGCATGCTGGTTGACGCCGGTCGACATAGCAAAAGGGAACCCAGAAGTGGGACTTCCGGTTTTGTCAAATACCACAGCCTGTGTGGGGTAAAGTAGCCTGCACGTAGCCCACCGTCCCTTTCCCCCGGCACACTGACACCAGCCGAGAGGGGCAGCACAGTTAATCTGGGATGTGGACGCGCTGGGAGGGACGTCTTTGCCCGACCAGGCAGACGCCTCTCAGATAACCAGCACATTTGGTTATCCAGCACCCCCATTTCCCATGGGTGCCGGATAATGGAGCTTTTGCTGTATATGGAAGTAGCATCCAGCAATCAACATCACCTTCAAGAGCCTCACTGACAGGAATTAGATGGCAATGCGGCTGCTGCTCTAGAATTTACAATTTAACTTAATTAAAGACTGAGCACTAGGGCTGCGCGAAGCTTCGGCCGCTGATTAGATTCGGCAGAGATCTGGCCGGATTTGGCGGCCAAATCTCCGAATCCTAATCAAATCAGGAGACTCTTTAATCTCACTGAATCAAATTGGAACCCTCTGAATTGATTAGGAGAGATTCAGAAAGATTTGATGATTTGGACACAGATACAGCTTTAAAGGTTTTTTCTACATACCTCAAGGTACCAGGTGGTTTGTGAATGCTGAGATGTTAGGGCAGATGGAGTGTCCCACAGGGAGACACAACCACTAGGGCTGTGTGAAGCTTTGGTCACTGATTTGATTCGGCCCGATTCTGTGGCTGAATCTCTGAATTGAATCAGAAGACCCTTTAATCTCTTTGAATTGAAACAGAACCCTCTGAATCTATTCAGAGAAATTCAGAAAAATTTGATGATTCAAACAGACACAGCTTTAAATGTTTTCTGTATACCTCAAGGTACCAAGCCAAGCAGCTCATGAATGCTGAGATGGTGGGGCAGATGGGAACGTTCCACGGGAGCAGATCTGGAAGTGAACCAGAAGCACTTCCGGGTCCGCCAGGGAGTGCATGGGGGACCACCCCCTTACCCCCCCCCGGTGACTGGCACCTCCTGGGTCGGGGGGGGGCACCTGGGGTCCACCGGAAGTACTTCCACTTCACTTCTAGGTTTGCCCTGTGCTTCTGTGGGATGCTCCATCCGCCCTACCATCACAGCGTTCACAAGCTGCACCTGGTACCTCAAGGTATGTAGAAAGAACATTTAAAGCTATGTCTGTGGCCAAATTGCTGATTCTCCAAATTAGCATCAACTCTTCGGGTTCAGCCAAATCGAATCAGAACAGTGATTCAAATCAACTAATCGAATCAGTCCCCAGTTCGGGCCAAATCCGAATCGAATACAGCCCATTTCACACACCCCTGCTGAGTACAGTGAGTGATTCATAACAATAGGGAGGGGAATATATATAATCTCAAACTAAGAGCAGGATTCTAAAACCTGTAACAGCATACACTTAGGACCAAAATGCAGCTCTGAAAAGGATTATCAATCAGGCAGACGTCATCTCTTTCAATTTGTCTTGGTTAAAAAATCTTAAAATACAACCAGCAATACTTAAGTTAGATAACGCGATGCTGAACAAGACTTGTTCTGATCTACACTGATTACCCAGTGGTATTTAGCAGCAGCTAAGGGCTCCCAAATGTGTTCAAGCGTAAGATTTTATACTGCAGAAACACACTTTCAGATTCCAGGACAGTGACCAATCTCAATTAGTAGCCTTGTATCCCCTTGTTGGGCAAGCCTAATTTTCAGAAAACAGTCTTTTTCCCCCCAAACAGCAAATTTTAATATATTTGGTTGACAGTTGTGGAACCTTTAAAACAATTTGGCAATTATCTCAAGGAAAAGAATCAGATCATCTGAACACTTAGAACAAATAATCCTCACCAAAATGTTTTTATTAGGAGTCATGTAAAAAGGCTTTTAAATAAAAAACAGCTAGCTCACCTAGGACAAAGATAATCAGAATTAAAATCCTAAAGAAAAATGTAAAAAGTAAAACATATAGACTCAAATGGAAGATTAAAGCAGATTTCTGAGAATTAAATTCCATATTCTTAAACACAGGTCACAGGTTTAAACGCAAAAGTGTGTTAGTTCCTAACAAATAATCTGTGATACATATGAGGTCTATGATAATAAAGTTGAGGTCTGTAATAGTAGAGAACTGAGGCCTGTAGTGATTAAATACTATTCAATAATAATCAAAGCCTCAGATTAAAAAAAAAAAGATATTTTGAAGGACAGCACTATACTCCACATCAAGACATTCACAAAATCATAATTTAACAAATACAAGGATTCCCATGGGTTTACCCTCTTGATTCTGAACAGTTAAGACTTTCGCGTGCCAAACAATTAGTGTTCAGGGTCTGGACTCCATGCCTCAGGAACAGAGACCGGTATCTGTGAAGAAGTCTATACTCGCATTTGAACAAATGACCCAGATTTAGAAATTGTTTCCACTGGTATGAATGATTGATATGAACAGCTTCCTACACTGGATACTTGGGAACTTAATATTAATAAGTGAAGGATGATATTTCTCTAACTAGATGACCTATTCTTCCTCTAGACAGTATACTATCAGAACAATTTTACAACTTTGTCTGGTTACAAAAACAGGAAACTAGACTGCTTAGTCTGAAATCTCAATTTCAAAATGTAAAGGTAAGATTCTCAGAGAGATTACTCAAAACCAAACAAGCAGTACACATCAAGCAGCACAAAACAAACAAACAAACAACAAGGTTTGAGCCAAATGCAAGGAAGTTCCATAGGCACCATTCCACTGAGTTGGAATGGCTAATTTTCCAAGCAGATTGATGTGATTTGTCCAGATTCTGGCAACCAGGACCCCTACGTAGTCAATATGAAGATTAAGGCCTCTCGGTTAAACAATTCAAAGGCAGATGCCCTAGAACACAGAGAATGGAGAGCTAGAAGTGTTTGGACACTCATCTTGCTGGGATCCTTTGACCCTAGCTGACTTCCTGCCCTTAGGGCAGGGGGCTGGACTCAATGATCTTCCGAGGTCCCTTCCAGTCCTAAGGTCTATGAAATCTATGAGATATTTTCAAAGGACAAATCAGAAAGGCAAAAAAGTACAGACAGCCAGTAAGAAACTACAGCATGTAAGCATGTCTAATGACTAAGGCACTTCAGTGGGAGAGGGAGACTGGGGTCCTGGTCTCTACTGCCTGGCAATCTGATGGCTTGGGGTTTTTGTTTTAAGCCAATGACTGTACAATGTAAAATGCATGAACTGTCCAAGCAGCAGAAACAACTGCTAATTAACAGGACATTATGTACAGGGTTTGACAGTTGGTTGTGAATGGTCAAATTAAACTATAACATTTGACTATAAAACATCATTAGCAGCCAAAAATGACTGAGACAGGAGAAACTAAATAAACAAATCTCATAACACCATATAAAGCAAGCAAGATATCCAAAGTCTTTCTATTATCAGTAAATTATCCAAGAACTGTTATTCAAGGTCTCTGATGATATACTAGTGCTGTGTATTGTCCATGTTTAATAACCCAGAGTTGCTCAAGTTGCACTGCCCTACACAAGAACTGCATTCTAAGATAGTTTCTCCTTCAATTTTCTCTATTTATCAGGCACAACAAAAGAAAATGTATTAAGAGAATCAGATGCAAATATTTAGGAGAGGAATAATTAGAGACACGATATACTTGTTCAGCCAGCATGATGCAAAAAAGAACCCTTGGACCCCAAGAAGAAATTAAGGAATGCCTGAATTCAGACTAGAGATTTCCATATATATCAGGGTGCTCCTGCCCATTATAGGATACAGATAAATGATTAGTATGTATGGACTGACAACATATTTCTAAGCTTACTCGATTTATATGGTTACATGAAAGACTTCTAATATGTAAAAAGTACATACACTTGTTTTAAAATATTCTGCATAGATATTAGAAATTTGGAAACAAAACAAAATAAATCTTACTGTATTTACTTGAATATAAGATGACCCCCTAATAATTAGATATCTGGAAAATTCTTTTTAAAAATTATAAATTATTTATATCGTATTTAATTGTTGGAAGTTTGTCTTAAATTTGCCCCACTCCCACTGCTACAGAAGGAAAAATAAATCTTGTTCCTTCTCCTCTTAACTTTTTCCTCCTGCAGCTCCTCTCTCTGCCTGGACTGTTAGACCCTAGTATCTCTAAGCACATGGAAGTGAGAAGCAAATTTGAAAACACTGACTTTGAGATTAACATGCCTATGGTAATATAACTCATCCAGAATTGATGCAATTGAGTAATTTACCTTTTCTGAGGCCGCTACAAGTTTGAGTACAGGTATTCCATAAACAGACTTTTAAGCAGCACTTTTGTACCTACTTACATAAAGTACTATGCATATTAATCCAAAGACAAAACGTTCATGATTTCCATACAGTTCACTGCATGGTAAATTAGCAATGTAGTGGCTCACCGTGACTTGAAAAGGTGTTAGACTCAGGGAGATCGAGCACAATGGGTACTACCATATATCTTATTCAGACAGGCTTCACTAATCTATCCTTGTGGTAGGTTCCCATCAGATTGTTTACCCCATATAGGCCATGTGTTTTATAGTTACGCTCAGTGTCAGCTCATATTGTTCTAAACACACACTTAATCATATGAAAATAGTAAGTTACCAGTGAAATTAAAAATTTTGTCAAAGTAGGTATTGCAGGGACAGGGGCTGGTAGCTATCGTATCACTGAAAATTAATATTTGGGATACAGGTTACTGAGAAATCCAAATTGTAAAATCAGTTTCAAACCTGCTTAAATACTATTTGAACAATCAGGAAACAAATTACATTTAATTCGTTAGAAAGTTCTCTCACCTTTAAAAGTTTTGCCAAGCAAAATGTATACATAAAATATATTATATAAACATGGATAAGACTAAATAAAAATTATGCTGTCATCTGCATTATTTATCTGTGATGTCCTTACCTATTTTTGGTAAACACAACAACACTAATTGCAAGTTTTGCAATTATTCCGCAGTCTCAAAACTGCTTTTTTGTTAGTCTGTTTTTTAAATAAAGCAGATATAGTCTGAATACTTAGGAACTGTTAACAACACTGTCATCCTTAGCAAGCCACAGCAAGCATTCCAGGTGGAGTTTTGTGCATGGAAGAAATACAAGACGAAGATCTAAGCATTTGCCCTGCAAAGTCCATCACCATCGTCTTTCGGAAAGAAAGCATTTTAATGCTACCCCCAAACAATCAAACTTGCCTACAAAGAAACATACAAATATGTCAGACATTGATAAAACACAATTTGCCTTATTCATAGGAAATAATATTCACTGAAAAGAATAAACCACTGCAAGATAGCAGGACTCTTGTGCATTGTTTCATCAGTTTAATTTACATATACATTTAATGTTAATTGTATTTCCAGAATCCAGTTTTATGTTAAGAAGTCCATAAAACTGTTAAGATGTCAAACATGAACACTTGTCATTTTGTGCACCAGTACTATGCAAACTGTACTGCAATGAGAAGGCAATTCATCAAAGTGAAACTCTTCAATAAACCTTTTATAAGACAGCTTAAGTTTGCAGCTGTTTATGCTGGCGAACACAGCCTACAGTCACAAGGTCCCAGATAACCAGGGATAAGTCCAGGTCTGAAAAGCACGCTACTTTTTCCATGATACAGAAAATATATCTGCTTTTTTCAGTCACACACTTGCAAATGTTTAGTGACCTTTGTACTTGAGGATTTATTTTACAACCACCTAAATGTCTTCAAAGGACAAACTGGGTTAAAAATACTCCATTCAATGAGAATTCAAGATGCCCATGGTTAATGGGATTTTTAGAAAGAAGGAAAAAATAGATATAGTTCTATTAAGTCAGAAAAAATAGATAGTTCTATTCACAAATATAGCCTTTTCTTCTTTTCTGTAAATAAGGGTCAAGTTGCACTAGTATCCAGCCCTGTTCCCTAGATATTAAGGGACTTCAGCTCACCCTCTCCATTTGTCTTCTCATAAGCAGAACTCATGCTTGTTATTCACATTCATCTGCATGCATATCCACAAGAAGCAAAGCCAGCCACAGCAGCAGCATCAAGAGCAGATAATCCAAGAAATCTTCACTCCCACCAAGAGAACTGAGATTTGGATTGTGATGGGAGGGAAATCAAGGCTAGAGAAATGCTTTTTTTTTTTTAATCCATACTCTTTCAAAAAAAAAAAAGCAAACAACTTTATAGTATTCTTGAGAGGCAGGGAAGACTGTACTATACTGTTTCCATGCTATATTCCATTCAAGTCTTATTAGGGCTTCTACCCTACAAGCAGTTTTGGCCTCTACTATTCAAGCAATCTCTGATGCTGCTGTGTTTGGCTCCTTCTTCCAATACTTATGGAACATATCTGAACAGCAGAGCTGTTACCCAGGAAGTCAACCAAAATCTAGTTACCATGATTTTTAAAACAGACCAAAGGAAAACAAATGATTAAGAGAACTCTAGAAGAGGCAGGCATTTAGGAATATAAACCTATAGAATTTCAAGGAGACATATAGACAATTTACCATTCAATAAAAAGAGATGTGCCACACCTGTATCGCAGTTCAGCTGCTCTGCAGTAACTACACTGCACACAGTCTTTACCTCTTGTGAGTACAAGGCAAACCATGTCATCTTACTCTTTCATTGAGGCCTAATCTAAGGCAATTTCATTTCCAGTTACTCTGAGATGAGAGCACACAAACAAGATGTTACCATGGAGCAGCTGAAGTCCTACCCCTTTTTTTCACGTGGTATATTGTGCATATGTCTATGCCTTTAATCATTTAAGTACCTACGTCACTTTTAGCAACAGGACCTGTGTATCACTGACCATTTTACTTAAACTATGCATCATAATTCCCTTTTTAAATTTAAAAATCTGCTCTAAAAGTCACTGCTAAATTATTGCATTTAGCATTTTATCATGTTACAATATTCATCTGATCATGTTACAATTGTTTTATGCCACTGCTATAGAATTAAGGTCGGGTAACATCCAAATCTAAGAATACCAACCTTGCTTATTTTGAGGGGTTTTGCTGACCCGATAAGAAGATTCAATATTTTTTCCTGGTGCTGGATCAGAACAATCCCTCATTAAATCAGTGCACTGAATTAAAAGTAACTTTTATGCACTGAAATGAACATCTGGTGAAAATATTCTGATACACAAACCTACAACCTTCATTTTAAAAGCCACTCAAACCTGGATGCTAACCATTTTACTATTTGAATAGCCTATAAATTAACTGCATTTAAAGTAGAAAATATTGCTTTTAAACAAATAAACATGAGGTGATGGAAAATAAAATGCTATATTTGCTACCCACTGTAAATAAGTTCTCCTTCTAGCAAAATACAGTATTTATGCAAACTAGCAGATACCTAAAAAGATAAAGGAGAAAAGAATAAAACAGATTTCAAAACTAAAATTTATGTAATGATCTTCCAACTATAACAACTTTCTAAGAGCGAATCATTATACACTGTAAAGTGAGAGATATAAAACTTTTTTTTACCTTTAAAATTTAAAGCCAACTCTCACTCCACTAAAAAAAAACTGAAATAAATTCTTTGAACATCTCTGGGCTGTCCCTAATGCCGGTACTACCAGGCTACAAACTTGGTAAAACTTCAACTATTACATCAAGGAAGTACAGCAAATGAACAGCTCTGTAGTATTGTTTACATTTTTTGTCAATTAAAAATAAAACTGAGAAACATCCACAAGCAACTGAATATATTGATTTCCAACGTGTACTGAATAGTGTGTGCAAAAATTTTCTTCTCAAAATAAGGCAAACAATGAAAAAAATCAGAGTTTACAAGTTTGAAAGTAAAAAGACAGGGAAAGTAATAAATAAATGAAGATAGTTTGAGAGAACAGTCTCTGGGTGGCCATTACACTTACCATTTAGGTCCTTCTTTTAAACTGAACAGTGAAAAAGGATAGGATATAAGTGAAGGAAGCTTACTTTTTCAAAGCTTTTAAGAAACAAAAACAAGTATTAGAAATAATTATCATTTCCTTCCATAGAAGAACACATGATGTTTTAAAGATTAAGAAATATGCCATACTTAAAGTAGGCTGGGAAACCCATTATGAAGTTCTGATATAGTAAAATCCCCACACAAATATTATGCTAAAAATAACAAATTTTAGGTAACTAAAATAATTTGATTAAAGAAGACATTGTCAAGATGATGGTGGATATTCCGTTAAATACATCTTTTCACAGTATCCGGTAATAATGGTTCACATTTCTGGCCTACTCCAAAATGCATAATTTTCAATGAAGAATCTCATTCATATGTTAGAACTTAAGTAGCTATCTATGAAACTTGTTTCATCTTCAATATTAAAGAATGACATAATAGTCCCCTACAATGAAAACTAGTAGTAAAGGAAATAGTAAAAGGGACATGCAATTTTCATTCGGTCTTTTTTTTGCATTTTAAATTAAGCTACTTCAGTAAAAGCCAACATATCACAACAAAAGCAGAATCACTACAACTTACTAAACAAAATCAACTCTTTCAAAGCGTTTTACAGAACTGTCGTTTAAGTTCATGTGACATTCCCATTTGAAAATATAACGTATTCATATTATATAGCATAATTCAGATCAATTTTAGCAGTGATATACTTCTGAATACATGTTTTCTGCAGCAGACTATTAGTTTCCAATTATCAGAAATTGTTAAAACAGGATGGACCTCAGTGGAACAATCACAAATTTTGAAAAGTATTTTGAAATGCTTCAGGCTTATTCTACCTGGAAAGTCATCCTAACATTTACAATAGTGTAAAAAGTGCATATATGACACACACTAATTATCATGCTACATTCAGTTTGGTTTTCAGCGCTTCTCCTTTGAAGATGGGCCAAATATCAGTGAAATAACAGGACCTGTAGTATATATCCAAACATGTTTAAGGCTGTAGTTACATAAAATGAATGCTGTATGTAACAGATCTTATGTTGTAAAAGAGATTAAAATGTAAATTGAAGTTAAATTTAGTAAAATTTGCAGCAGCAGGTCACTGATGGCCCTGCTTTAATTGTGGCAGATTAGAGTGCTTTTCATGGCTTTAGCCAATATGCCTTGTAATTGTACAACAGAGTCAATCATATAGCTTTAGGAATAGCTTAGAACAGAACTTGAAAATGATGGTTTGGATAGAGATGATCCTTCCTTGAACAGGGAGTTAAATTAGAGGTCCCCTTCCAGCCCTATAAAATCATATTACACAACTGTAAAACACTACAAAAGTCAAAATGTTCTAAGTTTCTAACTGTGTACCACAATAATTCAAAAATGCACACAAAAGGTATCAACTTTTAACCACTTGACTTATAAAAATGTTATATCTTACATCCTCCATTATCCTAAAGAAAAAATAAATGCTTAATTCTTACATACATCTTTTTTCACAATGCAAGGATGTATGCAAGTGAAAACCAGCAAAAAAACAAAAAACAAAAACACAAACCAACTCTCTGCTGAAAACTTCTTTTTGGTGATGTAATCAACTTCAACTAGTTAATCTGGCCAAAAACTCTACTAGCCGGTAGCAACGCCATGAATACCTGTTTAAAAATAACCTTAATAACTTATTGCCCCACCTTTGTGTTCCCCCTCTCCCACACATCTCTCTACGAAGGAACCTGCCTAAGTTTTCTGAAGAATTTCTCAAGATGTTTTAGAACACAATTATACTTTCATCAGTCATGACAGAAAATGTGATAAACCTGGATGTTTACAAAAGATTATGTTCCTTTCCAAAAAACATGAAGTCACTGAACAGTTTTTGATGTTTTCAACAGCTAAGCCTCTACCTACACAATGAATAGTACCACTTAATGTAAAGTTAAAATGTTTCCCTCAAATTAAAAGTAAAGTGAAAATGCTGGCACAAACTACACAAGTGTGGCAGTCATTGTAATGGTGTAAAGCAGACTGATACTCATAAAGCTTAGTTCCCTTCAAAAATAGTTGTATCCATGTAAGGCACGGATGGATACCCTTTAAGTATCCAAGTGGTCTTAATTACATCCTTAACCAAATCAAAACAATAATTCTGTATATACCAGACATTCTTTTGTGATGTCACTGCTTCACTATTTTTCCAGGCACCTTTCTTCCAAGGCAGACCAGGCCTAAATTACTAATGTGAAAAAGGAGAATTTTTAAAAACCCAATGCATCCACAATAGAAGAAAAGAACATTTTTCTTCTTTTTAGGTTTTCTTGAGTTCTTTTAGCTAGAAGGGCTTTGAAGAAAATTATATTCTCACCCTACTAGTTACAGCAGATTCAAGGTGGGCAGCAATCTTATGCCCTGTTTACATTCTTTTTCTTATCCTGCATAAACCCTTGTGTGGACACTTTTTTTTAAGAGCTGCTTACTGATTCACATAAACTTAACATAAACCGAAAGAAAAATGTCCAAACACAGGTCTGCACCAGTATAAATAGATCTAAAATTCACAACTTTAACCAAACCAATGCAACTCTCCATTTAGATGCAGCCCAGAGAAAATATGGGAAATATGTTTGACCCTTGAAGAAAAGTGGTATTGTTGAGACAGCAAATTTATACAAAAGATGAGGTCCTGAATCTGTAAATAAATATTTATACACTTTCTATTAGCTGAAATCCTGAGTCACTGGGAAAAGAGAGAGTATTTGTCATTATGTACCAAAGACAAAACTGCAATGCTAGGAGTGGGCCATAAAAATGAACTGCTGTCATTTTGCTGTAAAAGTAGCACTATTCAAAAGATGTAAAAGAGCAGACTGGAAGAAATCACATTCATCTGGTTATCCTAGAGAACACAGGAAAAGTCATGCCAGACCAACCTTATTTTTTTTACTTTACACTTGAGATGTTAAGCAAAGATTCTACTTACATTGTCCATGAAATTTGGTTTAAACCCTCCTTCCTGCTGCCGTCTGAGTTCTTCCTGTTCTCGCTGGCGTAACATCTCTTCTTCACGACGTCGGTGCTCTTCTTCATGTCTAAAAGAATTAATAAAGTTGTGTAAATTAAGTTCTTAGCTTTTTCACACTGCTTCACTGCATCAGGCCTCAAGGGTTAAAACTAATTAAATTCAAAATGAGAACACTTGACGCTGCCTACTAGCCTTTGACATGCCACTTAGTTACTGTGGTATTTACTAGGCCTGTGCGAAGCAGCTAGGGTTTGCTTTGGATTCAGCCGATTCCGGGGACAGCAATTCAATTCGGTGATTCCAATCACTGTCCTGATTCGATTCAGCCAAATCTCCGAATCAGCCAGGCCAGGTCCATCCCTTGCCCGCTCTCCCAGCCCTGCAATGGCTGCCCTGCCCGCCCCAGCTCCCAGCACTTGGGGGGAAAAAAGCTCCGGCTCATCAGGTGCTGCCAGGTGGAGGGCCACCCCTGCTGCACCCCACTGCAGGGGGAGGGGGGGCTCTGCACAAGCCCCTGAACCCCCTCCCCATGCCCCCTCACAGGTGCCCCACACTGGCCAGCTCTGGCCCTTTAAGGAAAAAACCCTGAAGAAACCCCAGGACTCACTGCTCCTGCTGGTGGGGGGCGATCCTTCTGCATGACCCCCCAAAGCTGCACCAGGAGCAGCGAGTCCTGGGGCTTTTCTTGGCTTTTTTTCTCTCCTTAAAGTGCCAGACCTTGGCAGGCAGAACAGCCGTGGGGGGGCTGGGGGGGGGTCAAGGGGGCTCATGCAGAGCCCCC